>NC_052502.1:29730510-30026705 GCF_016617805.1 Bactrocera tryoni
AGCCTACGATTTAAAGGGGGTATTCTGGTTTAGAAGCCCGAATTTTAGGTATTTTTTTTGACGCGATAAAAAAAATCAAAAACTGTTTTGACCATCCATTTTTTTACATGCTTTTTATTGATATTGTAAGAATACAAAACACAAATTATAGAAGAAAAAAAAATTAAAAAAAACTGCAAGTCGGCGAAGTAGAGACTGATGAAACAATGGCTTGCCCTGGTGTGCAGGATATAAATCCCTTCCGCGACCTAAAACGAAAATTTATACGAAATCCGTAAAGATCAAAAGTGTAGTTATCGCACTACGAAACGTTTTTAAAAAAAAAAAAATTTTTTACAAAATGGTGGAGGTTGTATTTGCCCTGTGTCTTGTGGTTCGGAATTTAAAAAAAAAAAAAAAAAAAAATCTTTCGAAAGCTCTTCGTAGTGCGATAATATAATGTATGTATAAGAAAGCTCTGTGTAAAATTTCGTGTGAATCGGTTGAGTAGAACTTGAGATACATATTATGCACACCGTTTCTAGAAAAGTAGTTATGAGAAAAACGAGTTTAAAGTTTGAGAAAGGCTGCGAGACTGTTTTGTCGGCGCGTCACAAAATGAGCTGTAACTCGGAAAATAATTTGAATTTCGAGAAATCCTCATAGGGACATTTTCTTGAAGAGTTATACCATAAAAATATGAAAAAAAATCGATATTTCGAATTTCTAAACCAGAATACCCCCTCAATAGCTAAGGTATTGAGATCAGCTATACTGTATGCAGCTCCAATATGGATACTGGTCTAGCGCCATAAAATCATTAGCTAGACAAATTAACACACTGCATACGCTTTCTGCAATACTCGTGATAAGTGCTTTCCAACACATATCAAAATACGCTGCAGAGAGATTATCCAGAACGGCACCGATTGACAACCATGCAGACGAATTCTCGCGAGTGTACAACTTATCAGAGACGTCTACCGCAGCGAAAACAGAGGAGAGAATCAAAAGCATCGCAATGGACGCACAGACTGGTTCCGTACATACATACGTGGATAGTTAGACAACATGGGGAGGTGCCATAGGTACAGAGTGCATCGAACACTCTGAGCACGTATTCTTTAATGTCCTCGTTTTTCAAATGTAACTGAAAACTCAAAGGCTTCTCTTGGCGGTAGTTTTTCGGTGGAAATTTTGACAACACTCATGTGTCAGTCCTCTGATAAATGGAAAACTGTCAACGAAGCGTGAGCTCTAATTAAAACCAGGCATATACACTGTATTAGGCATCAGGCAGTCTGTATGATAGATGAGACTTACAATCTTTCCCATGAAGTTATACTTAATTCGGTGGTTCTGTGGGAGAAATATGACTTGGAAGTAGGTTAGGTTTAGCAAATTAAAGTCACGCACTCTAACTTTCGATGCCTCATCCTACCATAAAAATAACTTATATGCATTTATATGCAGTACGCTGGCACTCAAAAATCAACAATACAAACATATTTACTTAGGTTAAGGTGTGTAGATATGATATCCTATTGACCTAAATTATACATTTAGGCAACTGACCATATCATACAGCATAATCAATATCCAGCATATATACGTACATATGTATATACACACATACACATATATTTATTTATCTAAGATAGTTTGAAAAATTGTACATTGTGACAAAAGAGAGCACACGAAAATTGTAAGTAAATTACCCCGGGTAAATAATATTTCAATAAAAATGTGCTTTGCTAAGTTGGTAGGACTGTCTTTAATTACTATGCCGAATCTGAGAGCGATTCGTAAACCAGTTTGTTTACAGCAGCGATTTTTACAATGCATAAAAATATCAAGCAAAGAATTTGTCTGAAATTTTGTATCTCCGACCAAATTTCGTGTACAGAATCGTTGGGAATGTTGGAAAAGGTTTACGGTGATTCAGTTTTATCAAAAACAGAAACTTAGGAGTGGTATAAAGGCTTTAAATACGGTCGAGAGATCGTTGAAAACATGGCTCATTCTGGACGACCTTCGACCTCTTCAACTAACGAAAATGTTAAAAAAGCTTGAAAATCATCAGACATTTTAAAGAGATGGCAGGAGAGCTCGACACCGACACGAGGGGTCCGTTCAAATGATTTTGGTGGATGTTTTGGAAAAAGGAATAAGGATTTTTTTTTCAAAAATAGTATGATTGTAACCGTTTGTAATTGTTTAAAGCCAAAAACGCAATGAATATCATCGATAAATCACCATATTCATTAGATCTGATTTCATAAGATTTTTTCTTGCTCCGCAAACTGAAATTGCTGCTCAGTGAACCTTCACGATTTAATGGCATTTACATACTGCATGCCGAACTTTAATCAATAATCTAATTCAATATCGGAAATCGGACAAAAATACAAAATTAATACGAAATGAAGTAAAGCACATATACTATATAGTTGTTGGGTTTAACTATCATTTACTAACTTTTAGATTGAAAAATATGAATTTCAGATGGGTGTGGAATAGAGTATGCCAAATTATGTGGCCTGATGCACGAACAGCCTGTAAAAGTAATGGTTTGGAGTTTCTTAATCTTTCCTCTTTCTTAGTAGTTATAAGAATTTAGAACATTGGCTCACTTGCGGCATACTTATTTTCTAGCCTAGTAAAAGCTGTAATTATTAATTTGAATGTTTTTTTGGACAATGAAAACCTATAATGGGTACTGTCAAAAATTAGCTAAGCGAATTTTGTGTGATCACATATCGGTTTTTGATCTATGTATGTAATGGCTTAGAATCAAAAAGCTAGCGGTACTAAAGTCCCCGGCAAACATGTATTCAGTAGTATATGCGGGCAAAATAATGAGCTACATCCGGCGAACCAGCTGGCAAGAAGACGAAAGCCATTCCCACTACAATTGAGTCCATGTAATCAGAAGGAACCCTGATTTTATCTGACAAAGAAATGTGAATTCGGCAGTTTTCCTTCTTAATTTTTAAGCAACAAGACAAATAGTCACCCTCTTTTGGGATTCGTAAAATGTGATTAACCTCGACTAACTTGAGAAGAGCCCAGAGGTCAACTATGTCTAACCACTATACCAACGGCCACACTTGCCAAAGAAAAAAATGCTCTTACGACATAACAACTTACCGGCTAACACCTCCGCATCTGCCACGGCCAAACTGATCGAACTCGGCTATGAACTTCTACTGCATCCATTGTACTCTCCAGAATTGGCTACTGGCTAAATAGCGGAGCACCCTGTATAAATAAATGGATATATGGCATTAAATTTGTTAAATAAATGTCTCTTTCGGCAAAAAAAAATCAAATAATAAAATAAAAATTTTTTGCATAACACTAAAGTTTCCGAGCAGGTCAATTACACCAAAAAGTGAAATTAAATACAACGCGGAGTTCGAAAAAATATGAAATTTTATTTTTAATGCAATTACAGTTAGCAGACCATTTCGAAATTTACAAGCAAAACTTTGGGCGCCCGCATTTTGTCTACCCTCTTATTTATATTGTTTTCGTTTTATTTATACGTAAAAAAGCAAATATTCCGCTTTGAGTGCGTGTGTTTGCAACTAAGTCAACAACAGCAACAATAGCAACATTAAAATCAACACAGCTGCGCAAAAGGCAAACAACCGACAGTCAAGTGGGCAATTTTTACATTTTTATCCAGCCGCTGTTGGTGTTATTGTTATTTTATTGTTGTTGTTGTTGCAGTTGGTGTTATTGTTGTTGTGCGCACTGCCGAAAAAAATGTCACGTAATTGCAATTTGCTTAATTCACAACGCACTTGATGCATTTGGGGCGCGCACAATGACTGCAACAACAAGAACAACAACAGCAACACAAACATAGCGACACTCGCATGCACGCACACACTTAAGCAAACAGTTATGCATAAAAAATGAGTAGGCAAATGTGAAATGGCAAACGACAAACGGCAGTGAGTTTGCAAAGCGCCCGAAAGTAGGCAACAGTCGCCTAACAAACAATAATGAATGTGTTTGTGTGTGTGTGTTTCCGAGTGAAAGGACAAGAGCACGTAGTATTGTGCGGAGGAATGACAAAATTGTGAAGATGCACGACCAAAAAAAGCGACAACAATAAAAGCAACAAAAAATTGCTCTGCAAAGTCGGCAAAAAATGTGTTGAAAAGTTTATTTCAAAATTTATGACACGAATGTAACAACAACAAGAACAACAACAAAATGGGCGCACGCTAAAGCAGTTCCAAATGTTTCATATTTCACATTCTTTTCATCCTTCCTGCTGGCTGTGGGCTGTGGGCCTAAGTAGTACATCCTGAGCGTCGAGCGCTAAATTAAAAAAGTGTGCTTTGTAGCTGCGGGACAGCTTTGGCCGAAGCGAGCAAGAAGAACGCGCGCACACACCATAAAAAGCGTAGAAATGAAAGAAATCCCGAGAATACACATACAAGCATATATGTGTATGAACAACAACAGCAACAACATTGCGCGCATAAAGCAGCACACCAAAGGCAGCAGCGAGTTAAATAAAGTTTGCACGTCATCAAATCAGCAGAAATGTAACTTAAAACACACGCAGCCATGCGCACGAACGCTCAGCAACATGTATATGTGTGTGTGTGTGTGTGAGTTGCGAGCGTCAAAAAAATATGCGCACAAACAATGGGGTATAGTTGGTGCAGCTGCCGCAGATCATTGCCCGTTGGCTGCGCAGCACATTAACAATACTTACATTACAAATGCATATGTGTGTGTGTGTGTTATAGAAAGCGTGCATGTGTGTGCGTGGGTGAAATGGCATTTTTAAATCGTTTGTCTGCAGGCGAACTGCAGCAATGACTTTTTATCTTTTGTGCGAATAAGTTGAGAAGACAAAGCGTTGTGTAGACAAGTGCCTCTACCCACACATACATTGTATATACATATGTATATCTAATATATGTGGATATATATGTGAATATACAGTATTCAGTATACTTATTAATAATGCTGTGTTTATTATTTAAAATGCATTTATGCAGCCAATTTGCACCAAAAAACAGAGAGCTCTACTTAAATGACGACTTCATGCTTGGCTTCCGCTTCAAAATCTGCAAAATACTGTTTTTGGGTTGGCTTGCACTTTAAAAATATTCTGAAAGTAATTTGCTATAACACCCTAAACAACACAAAATAATAATAATCTATGTTAAATTTAGTGAAGATACGTCGACAAATAAATAAGTTCTCCAAACAAGGAGTAGATTTCGATCGTTGAGTTTTTATGGCAGCTATATAAGATCTTAGGGGAGTGAAGGATATGTGCAAAATTTCAGATCGACATTTCAAAAACTGAGGAAACAGTTCACGTATATACGGGCTAAATCGACTCATCTCGTCATCTAGATATTTTATTTATATACTTTATAGGGGCTCCGATATTTCCTTCATAGTCTTGCAACTTTGAGACAAACGTAAAAATCCTGTGCCAGATATAAAAAGTAAGCAAAGAATTAAATTTGGATACTGACGAACTTCAGATACTTATGCAACTCTAAAGAATTTAAAACTTGTGAAATACATTGAGAAAACAGTAAAAATTTTAAATTAAACTTAAAATATTTAATTATTCTTCAATATTTATTTTGTCGCCTCAAAGTAGTCCCAACCAGGTACTATACACTTTTCATAAGCACTTTATGGGATGGCCTTCGGCTCCTTTCGCGAATATTGTTTTATTTCCTCGATCGACTAAAAACGGGTTCCATTACAATGATTGTTGATTTCTTAGCATATCATAAACTTATGCCTGATATGGGCAGGTTTAACGCTCTCCATGAATGTGGGATCGGAATTTTTGAAAAAAGTTCAGCTTTATCGGTACGAGTCACCACATGCTTCAATATTTTAATATTTCCATCAGTTGAAGCGGTTGAAGGCCGTCCAGAAGAGGCATCTCTTCAACAATCTCTCTACCCTCTTTGAAGCCTTTGGATCACCCGTAGGCTTGTATTTTTTACTCAAAAACTGAATCACTGTAAGCCTTTTCCAACAAGCACTTAATCCAAGTCTTGAGCTGATCCACATGTGAGATTGCTTACCGCCATCGCTAAATATAATTGAGATGATAATTTAATAGATAAAATCAACGATATATTTATAGTAGATAATATCCTTTGTACTTGTATTAGAATATCATCTTTTCAAAGGGGTTGATTAGTGTATCTTGGAGATAAAGAAATTTATGCAAAAGGTAAAAAAAGGAGACCCCAACATGTATATATGTATTTTAGGAAATTTATTTTAATATAGCTTTCATAATGGTCGAAGTTCAGATTTTAATGAAAATTTTAAACGCTCTATATGGCCTCTAATCTCTAATAATTTTTGTAGAAGCTTGCCTTATAGGAATAGTGGAATGCTAGTAAGAATAAATGTAATTTCTATTTTTCTTAAAGACAATATGTAATTCCAACTATGAAGCTAATAAATCAGGTTTAAGCAGGTTTGTGCTAAGTTCAAGGCAATAGATTTAATATTCAACTGCAAGAGTTTATTAACTTTACCACGAGGACTTAACATCCAGAAGAAAGCTTTGGATACCCTATAAAATATATATAGAAAATTTATCAGCTTGACGAGCTAAGTCGATTTAGCCATTGTCGTCTGTATATACGTAAACTAGTCGTTATATTTTTTTGATATCGCTCTGAAATTTTGCGCATGTGATTTTCCCTCCAATGAGCTGCTAATTTTTCGGATCCGCTGATATCGGACTACTGTATCATAAATGAGCCGCGCATACTAAACGTAACTTAACGTACGGTAATTTCTCATTAATTCTGAACAAGCTTAGTAAGCTAGAAGAGCAAAATAGACTACACACAAACGTCTTACTCAATTAAAGCGACAGAAAAACGAAAATATAGCATAATAATAAAAGCCACAAATATTTTGACTTGGGATGCAAATGACTTGCTCAATCCCAGAAAAAAATTAGAGACATTACAACAGTTACAACACCGCAGGAGAGAGAGAGAGCTCCTTAAAGCAGCTATGGCCACTGGATGCGACTTTATGTCATACGGAATATTTTAAAGTTATGCTGGACAAAAATATTGATTTTAAAGTAAATAATACAATTCAAGATATTTTAGAAGATGAAGTGCATACATTTATGAAAACTACTCAAGAATCGGCTTGAAAAAGTACTCCAGTTCCGAAACAAAAAAGTTTTGATACTAAATAACCATCAGATGTTTTAGATCTCTAAAGAAAAAGAGGAAATTGCGCAAAAAATTACAAATCATGTGATTTTCTCATAACATAAACAAAACTAAATAATCTAACAAGCACCAAAATGAAGATATTTACAAATCAAAACATTTCTAATTATATTGACAAAATAACACCAAACAAATATACAATCCATTTCCCTTCGTAATTAAGAAGCCAAACGGATCTTGGTTCAAAATCGATGAAGAAAAAATGGAAGTTTTTTCAGAGAAACGAACTAAAACGATTTGTCCTTTTGTTTCATGGTACTTTACCACAGCTGAAAGGCAAAGAAATAAAGTTTGATGTTTGGGTGCCGCATGGTTTGACGCAAAAAACATTCTGGACAGAATCAACGCCTGCTGAAACGGAACGAACTCGACCTGAGTCCAGAGTTGGCTAACAAGAAGGGTGTAGTGTTCCACCAGGACACGTCAGACCACACACTTCATTGATGACTCATCAGAAGCTACGGGAGCTCGGATGGAAGGTTTTATCTCATCCACCATATAGCCCGGACATAGCGCCAAGTGAATATCACTTGTTCCTGTCCATGGCGAACGCCCTTGTTTGTGTAAAGTTGAACTCAAAAGAGGCTTGTGAAAAGTGGCTGCCCGAGTTCTTCGCAAATAAGGAAGGGGGCTTCTACGAAGTTGGTATTATGAAGTTGTTGTCTAGATGGAAACAGATTATCGAACGAAACGGCTCATATTTGAACTAAATTCGATCACTGTAACACTTTTTATAAAGCATTGAATAAAGAGCAAAAAAGCAGAAGGGAGATATTTGACAACCTTATACCAATATACATATACCTGTAGATATCAACATTACACAAACGATCAAGTTTATCGAATAACAATCATAAAAGAAGATGCGATGGAAGAAAATCCCATTTGCGCATCTGTTTTCAATTACGTATCGTAGGCGTTCGATAGAGTATGGCACCGTGGTTTATTTTATAAATTAAGACTTCTCTTTCCACAGTATCTTTCACATTGCAGATGATAACTGCATCATTACTACCTGTAAAAATGAAGCTGAGTCGTTGAACAGACGAAAACCTAAGTGTGTTTCCCTTCCATTTTGAGGAATCAGCCATCTAACTTAATATAATCAAATCAGACATAACCTAACCTTGGGTGTTGGGGCATTTCATAGTGGATTAAAAACGATTCTAACAGGATCCTAGGTTTAAGTAACATAAACAACAATGTTGTGAAAGGTTATAAGATTCACTATTAACGAAGAAATACTTCGAAAAAATAGAATATTATTCATATTAAAAACCTATTTAAATAAATGTAATAAGTGTGTAGTATGTGGGTGGGGATTTTAGTTACAAAGAACTTTCCATAACAAAAATTAAATGAAAAAGTCGGATTAAACCAGATATCTTCAAAATAATTACGCAAGGTATGTTTACTATTACTGCAGCACACTTATTTTCCAACCGAATGACGATCGCCTCAACTCTGTCGACTTGTCAACCAACTGACTGCTTCATAATCAAAGCAGCTACTGGCAACAGTGTAATTAAAAATAATGATTTCACAGACTGCAAACAACATGTCCACACCCACAGAGCGAGCATGAGATGTGAAAGTCAGCAAATAAGAGGAGCTGTAGCTTTCGAATCCACTCAACAACACAAACGTACACACACCACACCCATTTGTAATTAAAGGATTAAAAACAAAATGCAACCTACGCTGTAAATTTAATTTGTACCCACACATTTTGCACCGACTGTTCTTCACTGTATTTAGCTAAGCAAAAATGGATTTTAAAGTGCACACAAATATTGTGGCAAGTGTCAGGCGACAACAGCAGTACAGTACAGCACTGTAGCAAATGTACAGTGTTGCTGCTAATTTTCGTAATTATCTTATCCTTACTTATCCTTTTTAATGACTAAATAAGTTCAAATTACTTTTATGCTTGGCGAAAAATAAGCAAATTAAAGCTGGTGGCACCAACGGCAGCAGCGGCATAAGTAATGTGAGTGGCAAGTTGTGCAACACCAGCAAATACTTACATATAACGGAGCAATAACACCCAGGGACATTGCGATGGCAATAATAAAAGAAGCAACTAAAAACGAATAAAAACCAAAGATAAATGGTTTAATTTCTAAAATACGCTCGCACCAGAATGCGCACTGTTGGCTTGCATGGGTTGTTGTTGTTATTGTTACTACTGTTGTGGTTGTTGTCTTTTATATACATCCTTTTTAATACTTTATAGCCGCAATCGCACCGGCCACAGTTAACAGACAGTCGGAACAGCAATAACAGCAACAACGGGAGTAACAACAACAACAAGAAAATAAACCAGAACAAGGACAAGAAAAACATTAACTTCGGTTGGACCGAAGCCTTAATACCCTTCATAAATATAAAGGTTCCATGCAATAACTGGATTTTGATCTACCAGATTGTATGGCAGCTATATGCTACAGTGATCCGATCTGAACAATTTCTTCGAAGACTGCACTATTGTCTTAGATAATGATCCATACCGGTTTTTGTGACGATATTTCCTCAAATGAAAAAGTTTTCTGTACTATAACTTAATTTTGATCGGCCAGTTTGTATGGCAGCTATATGCTATAGTGGTCCGATCTGAACAATTTCTTCGAAGACTGCACTATTGTCTTAGATAATGATCCGTACCAAATTTCATGAGGATATCTCCTCAAATGAAAAAGTTTACTATACTAGAAATTGATTTTGATTGGTCAGTTTGTATAGCAGCCATATGCTATAGTAATCCGATATCGGCGGTTCCGCCCAAAAAGCAGCTTCTTAGGGAGGAAAGGACTTGTGCAAATTTTCCGAACGATATCTCAAAAACTGAGGGACTAGTCGTGGCAAACTTAAAACACTCCGCACAGGGTATTAAAACAACAACAATCAACACTAATATAAACAAACCTGCCACAATAATCACATTTCACATTCTGCTCTCGCTCTCGCTTGGCGCTCACATATATACGAACACTTCAAATCGTATTAGCAATAACAATAATAACAACAACAGTAGTGACGACAACAAAATGGTGTGAAACCATCAGCCAAGGCAAGTGTCAGCATATAAAATGCAAAAAAGTACGAAGGTGCTAAGACGGGCAAGTTTATTGCGTTGCGTTGTGGTCGTGGAGGTGAGCTAAGCTGCACTGAGCTCTTGACCACGCCACCAACACTATTTTTGCGTTGACCAACTTGTTGGAAGTTGAAGTTGAAGTTGAAGTTGAAGTTGAAGTCGAAGTTGAAGTTCATGATGCTGTTCGTCTGACAGTGAAGAAGAAGAAGAGCTAGAACGAAGCATAATAAATGCTGATAACGAAGGAGTGTTCATATAGAGGGTAAGATTGCTTCAGGTATGATATTGTATTTCAAATAAAATATGGAAGAATGAACGAAACAAACAATGCATTAGAAAGTTTTTAAGTAATTGGCGTTTCAATAGAGTTTCTGATAGTTGCCACAGAGACTTTTTCTTATGGAGACCTGGCACCGTAAGCTAAGTTTTTTCGGCTTGGTCACTTAGTTTCAGCTGGTCTATTGCTGTTGGTTTATGAGAATTTAACGTGATTTGAAATATTAAAGTTAGGTTTGAGAATTGGTTTGACAAAGGTTCCTTTAAGAACTACTAGATCTCTAAAACACACTTTTTATTAAGCAGTTACCTATTAACATGTTTCTTCAAACCAGCAATGTAAGAAATTAGATGAAAAAAAAGACATATTCATTGATTTTTGCAAATTCCAAACTTAGACCTTTTTATTTCAACCAATAGAATTACTTTAACGGATTGAATTAATGACCGCAGAAAAAATGTATCCAAAAAATTCGTGGAATTTTGACAATCGGAAATAACTTTTATTTAATCGAACAGCAGTTTAAAGTCACATTAGCTGCAAATCGAAGAGACCAGGGCCAAGATTAATATTTTAAAAAGGCCTTAAATAACAGTGGACGTCTTCTCTCAGCCATAATAAACTTATAGCGCTTCCTGGACGGCCTCTCATAATGTCTAAAACCAGACTTAAAGAAATATATCCACTAGTGCATTTGATCGATTTTTTTCTATATGTTGAATGTATATATGTATGTTTGAAAATATTCCTCGAAAATTTGAAATTGATCAGGAAAGCGGTTTTAACGATATGAGAGCAATTGAAAGAATTTTTTAATTTACTGTAGTCGACTCCCTAAACTTATCGAAATACTGTTTTCAGAAACTATCTGAAAACGGCTGAACTAATCCACTTTAGATTTTCAAACTTAATTTCTTCGAGTTATTTATTAGGAATTGACTGAAGAAATAAAATTTTAATAATTTAGATTTTTTAGGCCACTCCATGTATATTTTTTAAACAAAAAACTAATTTTTTTCTTTCTAAGTATCAAAATAAATTTTGACTAATCCTTCTTCCTTGGTTTATCTATCTTAATAAATTTTTTTTGTTTTTGAATTTTAGTCAATTTTAAACAGAAAAGTCTTCCTCATCACCAAGGTGCCAACCTTTTTTCGCAAGGTCCCCACGATATCCGCTACATGATCAAGGAAAACAAAATTTTCAAAATTAATTGCTGATTAGGTACTACTATATTAATTTTGAAAAAGTATATTTTTAATTTATTTACTAATAAATACTTCTTTAAAAAAATTACAAAAATATACATTTACTCAGATGTCAGAAATGTGGCCAACCCCTGAAGTTGTTAAGAGTTTCCATTTCACGAATAGCACTAATTTTTGGATTATTTTAATTGTTTATGCCTCAAGCCATTAGCTTAATCATTAGTGCTTTCTGCACAATGGCTTACTCCCCGAATCGGTACACAATTCATTACACTAGTTACTCATTTTCTACAGATCTGTTCTCAAAAGGTTAAGAGGATGATATAAAATAGTAATGAAGAAACTCTACGTTCGAGCAAAACGACCTGACTTTACTGCTGCCAAAATGGCTCACATCGTAAGCGCTTTCTTCCGCATACAGTAAAAACAGTCCAACTAGCCACTAACATGCTCAAAGCCTACAAATAACCCGGCCAGGACGGGATCCCAATAGAAATCCTGAAAATAATCGCTACAGTGCGACCGGCAGCACTAATGAACATCTACAATGCCCGCTTCGAAGCCTGAATATTCCCTGAACCCTGAAAAAAGCAACGGTTGGTGCTAATCAGTAAAGGAGATCCCAACTTGCCATCAGCATACTGTCCACTATGTATGCTAAACACAGCGGGAAAGCTCTATGAAACGGGACTTAAATTCAGACTCCAAGCGGCTGTACACTAAGCTGGAGTTCTTTCTCCATGACAACACGGCTTTAAACCCAGCAGATCAACTCTAAGAGCTATAAAAAGCGTCATTGAAAGTGTGGCAGACGATACTTTATACAACAACCTTCTACGGAAATACTTGCATTTGTTGTTATTTCCATTCGAGCAAATTTCAAAAACCAGTTTTTGGTATAGTGTACGGTAATATTCTTATTTCAGTGATCAATTAAGGAGAAAATCCTACAAGAAGAATTCTACATGTTTTCCCCCTAAAAAACCGACTTTTCACACTAATCCTACCTCCTAGTTCTGCATTAAACCTTTGAGGGGAAAAACTTCCACAAAACATTTAGCATATTTGCTTATCTCAATTATTATTTAGTTGTCGGGTTTACAGTTAATGAATACAACTCGGCACAAAAACACACACCGAAGCACACAAATCATCGAACTCAGGATGCAACATAAAATAAAGCACCACATAACAAATTCATGCTTAAATTATGTAAATGAACGTAAATTAAGCAACAGCCACAGCAGGAAAAAGCTAAATTTATACCTAATAATAGCGCAACAAAAAACATAGGAAAAGGGGTGTGAAACAACAAATAAAAAGCCGAATAAAGCATTAAAATAAAGGAAATCATGAAGCATAGCCAGAGCCTGAGGCCGGAGAGATAACAACGGTCAACTATGAGCCGCTTCATACTCATACACATGCACATTGTTGTATTTGTGCTTTAAATATCCTTTCTCTGTTGTTTTATTGTTGTGGTGTGGGCGCCTGCCTCAAGCAACTAACGTGGCAATGAAGTGCGAACACGTCCAGCCCACAAGAATGAGAAGCAAGTGTGTGTAAATAAAATTACTTCGACCTGGTAAGGTTAAGTGCAGGCGCTGAGTCGGTAGGCGATATAGAATAGTTGGAGGAGGTAAATGTTGTGAGGCAGTAGACTCACATGTTGTTGTAAGAAGTGAGAATACCATGCTTTGCCTTAGTACTGCACGTAATTAAACAAAATATATATTTTTCAGGTTGGTCAAACGATAATGGGAAAACAAATAAAAACTTCGCACACTAAGTATTTCGCTTGAAAGGAACAGAGGCAATATAAATTGTTGTGCAATTTAACTTTACCTACCGGGTTTTCCAATATAGATGATATTATTTCTAAGTGTCGCTTCGGTCATTTTTAATATGTCATTATCTGTATTTTTTTTCATTGTATTCAGCGATGTTTAGAAATTATTCAATTTTATGATCAAAGTAAGCGTTCTCCAACAGCAACTTTGCGTGCGCTTTTCCAGTTTATTGTCGTAATAATCATCCTGCTGTGCTCGCTATTCGTCGAATAATTAAAAATTTCGAGCATACATTTCGAGTGAAAATCTTTTCGAAAGATCATTTGGTCATAAGAAAAGTGAAAGCACTACTGGTTTCAAAATCACTCATTTTTTCCAAAAACAGTTTCGCGTTATCGTCTGTGAAAAATTTCTTTCCGACTACAAAGATGTCACGCGCATAGAAGGCTGCTGCGTAAATTGACTTTAACAATTGTTTTAAGTATTAGAAAAAACATTGACACAAGTGTATTGGGGACAAGATAGATTATTTCGAGGGGGCGGCCTAGTTTTTAGAGAATAAACGAAGAATTATTAAATTATTAGCAAAGTCCTACAATGTTTTACTCAAAGTAGTATATTGACCTAAATTTCGATGGCCTGTCTGTGGTAGCTCTTAAGGATGGCTAGGATGAGATACTACAGTAGAGGTCTAATAGGTTCAGGGCTCTTTAGTGATAACAGGAATCACAAAACCTTTAACCCTAGAAAGAAAATGTTATCTGTTCCATTGTTACTGATATATTTATTGTTTTTATATATCCTCTGTTTGTTTTTATTTTGTTACTAAATATTTTTGTTTTCACGAAAAATTGCAAGAGAATTGTTACAAACGTTACCTTTACTTAAGCATTGTTACTCACACAAGTATGTATCATTCACTCTCTGCTGCACTTTGGAATTCTCGCACAATTCAATTTTCACGCAAATACAATTATTTTGCTTTGCTGCTTACTTTCGTGCTCAGCAAACAATGAATGGCTGTGAAGCGCTGTTACGGTTGCGCATCTTTCCATTACAATGCACAGCAGTATGTGTGTGTGCGTCTGTGTGAGTGTGTGAAGTGAGTGCACTTAAAGTTACGTATACGCCATGACACTGCATTTGACGAGTGAGCAGGCGAGGCGTTAGCGAAGAAGAGTGCCATAAAAATCTCAAGATATTAATGTAAGTTTAGTAAATGTGCTTGCAGTTGTTGTTGTTGTGCCACTATGACTTTTGCAAAGTTTGCTGCATTCGAAGCCTTGTAACTCACTTGTTGGCAGCTTATAGTGACATAAATCACGCAAAAGTGTCAAAAAATATTCGCTTCAGTCAAGTGTGACTGCGAAATGTGAGAGATAACAGCGAGAAACTGTGATGCTATCGAAGAAAAGTTTTCATGTCATGACAAACGTGTAGAATCTAGCGGGATTTACCTGTCAGCGCTCGACGCTGCCGATAATGAGCGAAAGTTTCACGCTGCTTATCGCTCTTTGGTTGAGTGGATCAGTTTCTTTTTTTGCCTCCTTTAAAAACGAAGTTTGTGTTACAATACTACAAAGTCTAACAAATCGTTGTGCGAGTTTTTGCAGCTTTTTAGAGAAGTAGTTTGAATGATGCATAATGAGAGACTTCTAGTTAAACAAATATAATTTTTAAAAAATTTCGAATTCAACATTAGAAAAGTTTCGGTAGTATTAATTAATTGCAATAGCAATAGACCTACTTCTACAGAGCGCGGACTTTTTCAGGGCGGTGACTTTCCATAAATTAATATTAACATCTTGCGCACTGGCCGTCAACTCTTTCGGCATTCAGCTTGATGAGCTTGCTTGGTCAAGTACTAGTTGTAGAATGGAAAACAATACGGGCTTCATTGGCTTCTTGGTGTTCACTGTTTGTTGGTTGTATCTCAGATGAACTCGACCAGAGCTGGTCAGATACTAGCAATTATGCAAACTTAAGATATCCAAAGCTTACTTTCAGCAATGTGTTCTGCTTTACCCAGATCAAGGCCACAATACCGCTGATCTCAAACTTTTAGCCATCCCATAGGCGAAAACGAAATAAAGTAACTACACAAATTTGTAATAAGTTCAACGCGCTATCTAAATAAAATATCTAACTAGAGGAATTATTATCTCTTTGCGCAAAGGAATATATAATACATACATACATTTCAATCAATCATCTAAACTAACCTAATAAAAGTTTGCCAAGATATATTATTTAAAAAAAAAACTTTGCTAAATTCGTTGAACTGTTCTTATTTACTATGCCAGATATGAGCGGGAACTGTCTACCAGTCAGTTAGGTAAACTTTTTTCAAAATTTTTTTTTTTTTGCATTTTCTGTTCCCTTATACGCTTAGAATAAATGTAGAAACCCACCTTACAATTGGAAGGTTTCGAAAAAGGCCCAAAAATAATAATAGCCCTCGACGTACAGAGCGCTCGCAGTGCACATCTCAAACATTAAACGCGTTTTTCTCAAAACCCCTTTTTTAAACTGGCGGACATGATTCCGGTCGAACTACTCAACCGATTTGCTAAATTTTTTTTATTAATGTTCACAAAACGCCTGGCTATCGTCTCTACTAGATTCATAATTTTTAATAATTTATTGACAATGCTATGACAAAATTTATGTAAAAAACATGGGGAAGACTTGAAAAAACGTTAGTTCCTTTTTTCATTTATCAGCATTTATTCATGACTCTAGTAGGTACGATAACCATTCACGTACTTTTTAAAAATAAATTGGGTTGTTGTGTTTCAGACGATCCAAACATGAAAAATCGTGTCCGCCAGTGAAAAAACGCATCTCATTCGCCCAACTATTTCTCCGAGTGGAACAAAGCCTTCAAATACAGTCGAGAGATCGTTGAAGACTTAGCTCGTACTGGACGACCTTTGATCTCTTCAATTGATGAAAATATTAAAAAAAAGTGAAATATATGGTGCTTGCAAATCAACAGGTAAATGTTAATGGCAAGAGAGCCCGACATCTCTCGCGAGTCCATTCGAATGATTTTTGGTAGATTCTTGCTCGACTCGTACCGATTAAGCTGACTTTTTTTTAAAGAGTACCGTAAACCAATCTCTTTGGACGTGCTTTATCGTGCGAATTCCGATCCCACATTCATGGAGAGCATTAAAACTGCCGTCGTGACATGAGTTTATGAATTTGACTGGCAAAGAAGTCAACAATCAACGGAATGAGCAGAAAAAAACGAGCCCAAACCAAAAAAGCACGCCAAAGTCGCTCAAAAATCTCGGTGATGCTCATTGTGTTTTCCGATATTCATGGCTTGGTGCATTATGAATTTGTTACTAAGGGACAGATGGTCAATAAGAAGTGTTATTTGACCGTATTGCGGCGTTTTCGTGAAAAAAATAATCGAAAACGGCCGGAATTGTGGAAGAACAGTCCATAAATTTTACACGGTGATAATGCACCATCGCATAGAATCACGATTCTGATCCAATTTAAATTTGATACTTTAAAAATTATGCTTAAAAAATCAACAACAATAAGTACTGTCTTGCAACATCTGTTACAACAAACTACTCCTTGCCTACTAAACAGTTCTCAACATTTCTTTCCTCTCTCTCCATCTCACTCTCATAATGAGTGAGTATCTAACGCCGCTGTCGAGGTGTTTAATTAATGCTTGTATTCGCCTCGGGTTGTTCGGTTGTTGGCTGCCGCAATATTATGCAGTGTTTATTATTTCATTTACAGCTAACCGCTTTGCAGTGTAAATGCCAACTCCGACATAATGCAAATACGATGGCAACCAAACCGAACAAAAAGCCAGCGTTTTAATACAACTAATTTATAATTGTGCACTGTTGTTGTTTTCCCACACTTCCAGCGATGTTAGCTCGCTTCTGTGCCACCGCTTTCCCTCTTTTGCGCTTCTCCTTTTCTTCTTCCCCCATCTTTGGCTATTACTTTTGTCGCGCTTATTTTAAATCGCATGTTGTTGCTGCGCTTTTCCGCGCCTTTTCAGAAGCGTATGTTGCCGCTCGTTACTGTCCTTGCAACTAAGCTATTCGCAGAGAAAGCAGTTGCCTAGGAAATTTCATTAAATTGTAATTAGCCCGCATATATTTATTGTTGGCGGTTGTGCACGACAGCACAGAAAAATTAATACAAAGCACCGGAGAGTATACCATATGCAGCGAGCCATATGAATTTAAGTTAAAGAGCAAATATGTTGGTTCGCTTGGTGGTACAGTGTGCACTAAAGTGCGTGTAATTAAATCTTATGTAATAGAAAAATTATTTAATATGAGACAGAAAAGCGCTAAAGTGTTTTTAAAAACACTTTGCTGGTTAACTTTTCTTTTAAGACTACCATACTACTGTAGATACTCAAGGGCGATCACACATCCAAGGAACAAGTGCATAGGGACCTCTCTGACATGACCTCGCAATGGATTGAGGCCAAATATATAATCAACGTTTTTATATAGTATATTATATATACATAGTATGTATATTATACATAACTGTATTCAAATTTAGAGTTATTATAATCTTATATAAACTGATCTTATACAATTAGACTCCATCTTTCTTTCAAAAAAATAATAACCTCACTTTTTGTAAGAGTGTTGATAGTTGGGTCAGAGATAAATCAAAAAAAGCGGAAGTATTTTTGGATTATTTAGCCAAAATATTTTCCCTATATGAAACACACATAAATTATCTTACTGTTTCCAGTCAAGAGAGCGAAGAAATCTCAAGTTGTACAAGCAGTGAACTAAGTAACCTGAAATACAAAAAATTGTCCGGATACGACCCGATTACTGCCCATGATCTAAAACAGCTTTTTCAATAAGTATAGTAAAAATTATCAAAATTATTAACGCGTCTTGTCATCTTGCTTGCTGAAGTTATCATGATTCATAAGCCAGGAAATCCAGTTTAAAATGTATCTTCTTACAGGCCAATATGACTTCCACTGATAATACCGAATCTTTTTTAGAAAATTTTCATAAAACGTCTCAATAAAATCATAGAACGAAAAACCATAATTCCAGCACATCAGTTTGGGTTTCGTGGTAACCGTTGTACGATTCATCAAAGCCTATTATTTGGGGAATAAAAGCAGAAGTTCCATAAGGTAGTGTCTTGAGCTCTCTTCTTTATATGACCTGCCAGTAGACTGTAATTATTCAACAGCCACATTTGCAGATGATACCGCGTTGCTTGCTGTTGGTAGTAGCAAACACGAGTCAACTTCTATACTCTAAAAAGCTGTAGATAAAGGCCTACAATAGGCAAAGAACGGTCAGATAAAACTGATTGAAGCTAAGCCAGCACACATTGTTTTCACTTACAACAAGATACAGCACTCACCAATTTTCATAGACGATGACGAATGCCGTACTTTAACTCCGTTAAATACTTAGGAATGATGCTAGACTCTAAGCTAGACATGCAACTCAAAAATATTAATTGGTTAATTGGCAACAAATCAGTGTTATTCATCGAAAAGAAGTTACTTATCTATTATCAAACAATTTCAACTCAGGAATACAGAAATTGGAAATTTCTAAAGTTTCTCATTTCTGCTTTTAAGCTCTTAAAAAAAACAAATCTTCCTAAAAATAGTACTTTTTAATTCCTTCTATTTCCTTTCCAAACTATCATGAACAATTCAAAAGTTTCAAAGTTAAGTAAATAAAATAAGTTATCTAAAATATTATAATTAAAAGTTAATTTACTCAACTAGAAGTCAAAGCCGAAAGGAAAACTTGGCTCTCGCCTATGAAAAACCGTAATCAAAACAAAAAGCTGAAATATTTGGATTTCACTAAGATCAAAACCGATGAGATGTTATTGTGCGCTGGCCGAACTAGTAAAAACTATACTTAAGAATCTAAAACTCATAATTTGAGTATAAAATGATACTGTAACACCAAAATTATAATTCGATCGACGAGGAAGAATCGGATATTACCACAAGATCAGAATATATGCAGATCTTTAATAAAATTCATTGCAAACAAAATTTATAAAAAAAAACGAGTCGATTTTTCGAAAATATATAAGAAAAAATACGGAGTGAAAAAAAAAACACATTTCTCTCTTACTTCTCCGCTATGCTTCTGAGGCCACAACGGTGGCCACCACTGCTTCTTTCACTTTTTCGATTTTGTCATCATTAAGATTATCATCATCACCATATAGCAGGACAGACGACTTGCATGAGGCAAGTTTTCGATGTAAGCATGAGCTTTACTGAATACTTTGTGCCACTCAAATATTGAGGTTCGTGATAAAGTTGATTCCGCAAAACACTTGTGCAATATTTTGTACGTATACTTTGCTTGGATTCTATTGGAAGTGGAAAATTTCAAGCAAACTAGTAGCTAAATTTTTTTTCTTATGATAAAAATCGCTGCAAACACATTGTTCGCGTAGTAAAAAAACCTGCTTCTAAACACACAATAATTGATAATGTGAAATTAATGGAGAAAAAAATATTTATTCGGTTTTCGCGTGAAGTTTAACCGAACCATTCCAGCTCAAATTTGATAAGATGGTAATTTGCTGTTGGAAATGAAAATTATAACATATTTAATTAAATATAAAAACGAAGAGGAAGCCTAATAATAGGCACACATATTATACTTCCGTATAAGAAGTAGCTGTAGAGGAACCTTACACAATTTTTCAACAAGAACCAGACAGCTTGCAGGCATGTTTTTCCCATATTCCATTCATACCTTGTGTGTCTGTTTGTTGTGCAAGTCAGGCAAGGCTCTACCGAACTGTATAAAAGGCATAAAGAATTAACACATTCTTAAGCTTAATAATGGCTAACACATTCGGGCCAAGTCGGAGTCGAAGATTTCTTCTTTTTCTTTACTGGCGCAGACACCGCCTACGCGATTATAGCCGGGTTAACAACAGCGGGCCAGTCGTTTCTTCTTTTCGCTACGTGGCGCCAATTCACTTTCACTTTCAGAGTTGGAGTGTTTTCGACCATTCGGACAACATGACCTAGCCAGCGTAGCCGCTGTCTTTTAATTCACTAAACTATGTCAATGTCGTCGTATAATTCATACAGCTCATCGTTCCATCGAGTGCGATATGCCGTGGCCAACGCGCAAAGGACCATAAATTTCATCTGTCGACTCACCAGTTATCGTCATCGTCCAAGCCTCTGCGCCACATAGCAGTACGGGAGTAATGAGTGACTTATAGAGTTTGGTCGAGAGAGGACTTTACTTCTCATAGTGCACTTACAGTTGCCAGCGCTTTCTGCACGGTGTCTCACGAAACCGGAGGAGTGTTTTCAGGCATTATGCCACCTAAAATAATGGCTCTTGAGTTAAAGAGATAGTACGAAAAAAATACAAGCAGGCCCCTAACATCTATAGATCGCGAGGGTAAAAGACAAGAAAGTCTAAAAGAATGACAATCTCTTTAGGATTCAGCACCCGAAAGGAGAGAAAGGAAGCACATGTTGATTAAAAATTTGAAACTTGGGTTAGTATAAAGAATGGCGACGTTGATTTTTACCGGACAAAGTTACTAAGTGGTTTTCTACTGGTTAGTTTCTCAACATTTTCACAATAACCTGTTCGTGTACCTTGCCAAGCACAAGAAAAAGTTTCATTTGAACCCTGCCGAACATAGCGTATTAATGCGGAGCCAGCAAATGTTAATGAGCGTAGAATTTTAATTGACTGACCTCAAGTATTCCCACAGACCGTTCTATAACTGAAAACTGAAACGTCAAAAACTTAGAAGGTTTTATGAAATAACCTAGTCAAAAGCAAAATAAGCTAGTAATTATGTCTCTAACTCTCGCTCATCTCTCTCTGTCTCTACGGAGATCACAAAATGTCTCAGAGGTGACCGATGCTCAAACAATACTATATAAAGAAATCACAAAACCGTCGGTAAGTGGTTATATACACTTGTGTTCGAAAAAATCAAGGTTTCTCAATTGAGCAAGGTTTCACTCCCTGTTTCTACAGAGATAACAGAAGGTCTCAGAGAAGAAGTGATGTATTTTCTACGCCCTCTTTATGTCTCTCCTTACACTCACAAGTATTTCTTTAAATTTGCTCATAACTAAATTGATACTTTAGTTCCATGAACATCCAAATTAGTCATATGACTACGAATACAACTACAAATAAAATCATAACCCAAAAGCATTTGGGTAAATTCGAGCGAGAAAGTGAAATTAATTGCGCACATGTTCCTGGGAAAACACAACACTGCCTTCGTTGCTGCCACATTTACTCATTAATATGATTGCACAAAAAATTAATCAATAATTTTGCAAGTCGACGCACAACATGCGCAACTATAATGAGTGCAACAACAGCAACAACACAAAAACGGCAACAACAACAAGAAATGACGGCAATGTCAAACGGACTCAATGGGCTTGGTTTGTTTGCGTTATGTAACCGTTGCAGAAATTAAGTGGCAAAAGTGTTTTTGGCATGCCACACCATGACAGCGACGCACCTGCGCACCATTGCAGCCACATACAAAGGCAAGCACACATACTTGCACTGGCCAAGTGCATAGCTGGCCACTGCCGGAATGCGCTCACACGCACATTTATGCACTTATGCAAATATATGTTTGTGTGTGTGTATGCAGTTAAGTATGTGTGTGTATAAATATTTTCACTCAACTGTTTTTACAATACCGAAGTGTATATGTATGTGTTGGTGTGTGTGTATGTCCGCTGCACATATTCCTGCCTGTCGGCCTCGATTGTGTTGTTGTCAACAATTCCCGGTATTAATTATGTGGACATGCCAAGTGCGTCAACGTCATAGCCGTCGCTGCAGTCGTTGTTGCAACATGGCTGTCATACAGCTTGCAACTGCCTGTTGGTGCTGTTGTTGCAGCCACACTTGCCGCACTGCTGTTCACATTATTGTCGACATTCTTGTACTTGGCGATTGCTTTTGTTGTTGGTGTGTTTGTTCATGGCGCTGCCAACAGCACAAGCTCCGTCTCGCCCGTCGCTGCCGGCATTGGTGTCTCTGTGGCCATTGCAATTTTCATAAATGGTGTCGTGGTTGCTCCCCTTCGCCACTGCCTTCTGTGGCTGCCTTCCGTTATGGTAAATTTATTTTTTTTACTTTTCTTTTTTTTCCTTTACTTTTTTTTTGATAATGTATGAACACACCTTGCTTCTGTTGTTTGTTCTTGCACTGGCAATTGTTGTTGCTGTTGTCGTGTTAATGCTCAACGCCATACGAATTGAACTGACATTTTTCTTACGCTCGCCATTCGCTGCCAACTTCTGTTGATTTACTCACAAACGAGTTGGTTGCTACGTCAGTGGCGGCGACGCGTTCGAGTGGCCGCTAGTTGTTGGCCAATTTGCTGGTGCCTTTATTATATGGCCAATTTACTTATTAACGGGGGTAGTTCGGTAAATGTAGGGTGCTTTGGAATTTGAACACTTCTTTGGTTGAAAAAAAGTTTATTTATTGTTAGAAATTAAAAAAGAAAATATGTTTGCATTGAGTTGAACTTATTATGCCACTTTGAAAGAAACCCTCGTCTCTGTTGGTAAATCATGAAACAGTCGCTTTTCGCAGTCTTCTGCTGAGTTGAGTTTTTCACCAGCAAAATAATGCGTCATAGACAGGAATAGGTAGTAATCATTTGGTGCTAAGTCGGGACTATAAGTTGAATGCATAAGAACTTTACAACAAAGCTACCGGAGCTTCTAGGGAAAGTTTGTGGAGTGGTGTTGTCCTGCAGGAATACATAGCCTCTCCTATTGGTCATAGCTAACCTCTTCTGTGAAATTGCTTCCTTTAGACGTTCCAGTTCGTGACAACGCAGGTCCAAATTAAGAGTGAGGTCATAAGAAAGAAGTTCATAGCAGACAATTTCCTGTCAATTCCATAAAACATACAGCAACACAAAACTTTATGATATAAAATTAAAATAGGTTTCGGTTTATTTCATTGCAGTTGATCCATCGCCTACTATACTTCATTTTTCTTCCAACGCGCGAGTACTGAATCGGAAACCTTCAAAGCTGGAGTGATCTTCCCTAACCGGACAACATGGTATTGCCAGAGCAGTCGCTGTCTCCTGATTCGCTGAACTATTTCATTGTCGCCGTATATCTCGTGTAGCCCATCGTTCCATGGACTGCGGAACTCGCCGTTCCCAAAGTGCAAGCGACCATAAGTCTTACGCAAAACTTTTTCTCGAACAATCCTGAGGCTGAACCATCTGTAAAGTCATTGTCCATGCCTCCGCATCATACAGCAGGACGGCAATGATAAGGAACTTATTGAGTTTGGACTTTGTTCGTCGGGGGAAGACTTTACTTTTTAATTGCCTACTCAGTCCAAAGTAACACCTGTTGGCAAGAATGTTTCTGCATTACGAGGCGAGGTGAAATGTGGTATATTGTATTTATGCTTCTGGGCAAGCAGTTACAGTTGAAGGACTATACCCAATTCCTCCACATGAGTCCTCGAAGCGCACCCTGAAAACGTGAGTAACATTTGTATAAGATGCGGAAGCTACTCCGTGAGGAGCTGTGAGCGGGCATCGGTTTGAAACAAGTTCGCTATATAACTGTATTTAAAGCTTTATACCACTCGCCTAGAGAGTGTGTGTTCTGAGTTTTACAACCGGGACGTAGAAACCATTCGCAAGGAAAAGGAAACAATAGCCTAGGATGAAATACCCTACATACTCTTTTACACTTAATATTATTATATCTGTATGCAGAAAGTAATATTTTCTCAAAGTGCTGGAAACTTAGTTCAACTTCGTTTGGAAATAGTGTATAAACCGATTATATAGAATAACAATGTCACGGAAAATTTAATTTTTCAGAGGTAGCAGAATAATACTCTTGTGACCAGATTTATTCTCAGATTATGAGTTTGAAGGAAGTTATCATACTTATATATTGATATCTTAACTGTCCTTTATGCACCAACTAAATTCACTGCTTTATCGAGCTACCCTCCACTCATTCCGTATTAACTGCTTCCCCATATACGTTGTTCGAGCGAATTTTTACAAGTTTACTCTTTCTTGCCGCACTTCATCGGCGAGTATCTTCTCTCCGGTATCTTTCAATGATTTTATATGCACTTGTTATTTAAAATGAAAATGGCATTCGCAAACAAATTGTCATGCTGTGAAATTGCCAATGAAAATATTTGGTTGGCACTTTTTGCTGCCATCAATTTGCTTAAAGTCGTGTGCGTGACGTGCTCAGGTATGTAACTTTGCATACGTGCATAAGTGAGTTCAGATATAATTAAAATTGTTGCCGTAGTTGTTGACAAGCGGAAAAAGATCAATGATTTCAGGAGAGTTTGAAAATATTATTTGATATGATGGCGCTGGCAAAATATTTATTGGTAGTCGAAAAAGTCTTTTCGTATTTTGTCAATAGATGTCGTTGCAGTCGTATATCTCCAGCGCTACCAGTCACATTGTATGTATATTCCATATAGGGTTGGAAAGGTGAGATCTCAAGTTTTATTTAATAAAAAAAATCAATTCGGGGAAGTTGAAAAAAAGTTATAGCTGTTCAAAAATGGGTTGGAAATAATTAAGAAATTCATAAAACTTTTAAATTTTTGTATAAAAAAGGGAAAAATGCCACGCAAGCCACCAATGAAATTGGACAACAATGGTTCGCTCGCTTCCGTTCTGGAAATTTCGAATTTTCGTTTTACACTTATGGAATATTGTCTCTAGCGGGAAAAATTACAAAAGGTGGTCGACCAAAATGGTACATATTTGTTTATATATTTAATAGTATAAATATAAAAAAATAAGTTGAAGTTTGATGAGAGATACGAAAGAACTTTTTCGACTAACCAATATATAGGTTAGAATCAAAATTTTGGATTTTTAAAACATTGTGGCAACGCAGAACATTATTTTCATTGAAATGCTTTTAAAATGCATGATATTTGTATTAAAGAAAATATGTCTGTTATTAAATTATCAGATTAGATTAGATTGCAATAAGATTTTATGTGAAGTGGCTACTCTGGAAAACTTTTTTAAGGACATGTAGGCTCTTTTTGCTTACACGTATTTGAAAGTATCATATTCATATACATATTCATATTCATATTTATATTCACATTCATATTCATACCCACAAAGAGCATAATTTCGCCTCTTTTATATCAATTTCTCCCATCCACTTTCTTTTTAGCTCATTCACAAACCAAATTTAAAGTCTTGCTTCAACTTATCTTGCCCTCTCCATTTACCATGCTTACGTGCGCAAATGAATTACTTAAATATTTTAAATATGCATTCATTTTCTGAATTGTTGCTGACATTTCAAAACGGTTCCATTCGCTTTCACTTACCATCAACAGAATTACAATACAATGTCTCAATACACAGCGTATGCCGCAACAGCAACTGATTGTTGGTTATCGGCATTATTCTTTCACCTACAACTCACGTCTTATGTCCCCCACCCACCTCCACACATAGCCTCTCAACAACTGTCATATGCAAGCGCAACAACAAAGATATTGTCTGCATTGTCCACTGATAAGCAAAGCGTAAAGCCCGTAATGACAGCCGGAATTTCACCTTTGGGGCTATTTTTGTTGTCATATTTCAATGAGGCAAGAAACAACCGTAGAGAGTGACCCAAGGGAGCTACCAAAACAGATAAGAAAATGTCAAAATCACTCAACAAGAGGCATGAGCATAATTTATATGGATGATGAAATGCTCGCATTGTCGAAATATACATACATATGTTTCTAGGTATGAAAATAGGTTATTGTTACTAGATATGGATTTGGGTGAGTGTACATTTAAAACTGAAGATTGTATTTGGTAAAGATTTGAGGCAAATATGAAAGCAAGAACATTTGCGAATGCCTTGAATGACCAACTTGTCAAATATTTTACGCTTGATGGGTCAAAATGCAGATCCTATGCACTAAGGGAATAGCGATTGGGATTTTGGAAAATCATAGTTTAATGTAGCTTTAATGTGCATATATAGAGAAGTGTTGAAAAAAACTCTCTGGGAATACAAAAAATGTTCATAAAGATTATGCAACAAAAGTGAAGTGGTTTTAAAGCAATTAAACGCCAAAGAAAATCACACCACCAATTAACAAAGCGCATATAAAAAATGTGCCGGATGCCTGAAGAGTATAGTCGGGTTTCTAACCAAAATGTGAGGATGTCCTTCCACATATAATTTACATATAAACTACACTGCAACACCAGAAGTTATTTGAACGGGTGTGCTCGTTGCAAGTTGCCAGGGTAGAAATATTCGGGTACACCAGAAGTGGGCTTTTCTTTATATTTAGTCAAGTCAAAAACCTTTTTACACTTAGCTAGATCAAGAACCTACTTTATATTTATGGTCGGTGTACCTTTAGTTTAAAATTTATGGGGTCAATAACACATTTTTTTACAATTTACAATGACAAATTATACCATATACATATAAATAAGTACATGAGCTATTATGAAAAAACTTCGACATATTGTAATAGAGATATGAGGGGAACTTGAGTTGATGTAGTAGTAATTTACAGTTTAGTAGACTTCAGGAGGATCCGATTCGCGATTTTGATTGCGAAGCGAAGCGGTCCTTTTCGTAGATTTCAAAATAAAGAAAAACCACCAATATTTATCGGTGTTTCGATTATCGTTTTCAGAAGATAAATCGTCAGGTGAAATCAAAGAGAAACAGATTTGACGACAAAATAGTAGTTATCGCCGCCACGGATGCCTACTTGTTAGACCTCCAGAAAAATAAATTTTCAGACGGGTTATAAAGTAGGAGTGTCGGGCCTAAAAGTGACAATGTTTTGAAATACGTTCATAGAAAGTTTGAGAATTAAAAACAAACCTGAAACAAATAAAAACAATTCTGAAACTTTCAAATATCTCAAACCCTTGAAGAGATTTTTAATAAATTTGGTTAGCAATAATCCGAATCTTTCCCATGCAAATTGTTTTAAAATGGGCGAGTGTGAGCTGAAACACCGCCAGAACTCAATTTTTGATTCAAGTCATTTATCTTTTCAATGGATAACTCAACCGTCAAAGAAGAATGGTAATAACACTAGCACTTCCGATGATGCCGTAGGAATCACCTTTTAAAAATGCGATGTTGTATCAGAAGCCTCTTAATTTTCAAAAGGATTAGAGTAGAATGGAATAAAGCTAAAATGACCAAGGAAGTCTGTAGAGACCCCACCGGGTGGAGTGCTATCTCCTCTTCTCCAGACATTAGTGGTGAATATATTGTAAAGGAATTTAGATGTCAAAACTCCCAAGATAGTGACAAATACACACAATGCTATCTTAATAACGGCACACACCATTAGCAGTACTAAGATCACCACTCTTAATACAGGCTGAATTCTGAACCGGATGAATTCACGCTCCTTTCGATAACTCTCTCTTCCTAGCAGTCGACTACTGGCTGCAGGAGAATTTACATATGGAACCTTCAGACATAGTTCGGTGGGTAAGGGTGGTTTTGCAAACATCGACTACATGATTCCATTTGTCAAAAGGGAAAGAAATTTGATCCTACATCGAAAGAAGGCTCATAAATAGAAAACGGAGTTGATGCGGGGATACACCATACAGTTAAGAGTCAGGCATAACCCTTTTATGCTGCCGGACCGCAACAGTATATTTCGATCAGAGGTCGCGAAAACCTAATGCATCAGCAGGCAACTCAAGAGTTATCATCTACGTGGACTGCCGTGCAGCAATCAATACTCGTGTATTTAAAAGTAAGTAGAGTGTCGCCAGAAACAAGAGGCTTCTCTTTTACTGCGTGCCAAGTCACACAGACATTCAGGGCAATGAAATAATAGATATTAGCAAGAGCGGAATACGGCTGTCAGCCGAAACGTGATCGAAGTTGGTAACCAGATGAATTTTCTTTATGACGATATGGACAGATTTATGACAAGGAAGATCAAAACGGAACGATCTACCTTGGTGCAAAACAGCAAAAGTCATGTGTAAAACTATAGAACGCTAATAAAAAAGTGTCTACTATCATTCGAGAGAAATGGCTATAGAAACATTATTGGAATACTCACTGGTCACAGTCTAATGTCGGCACACGCCTCCATAATGGAGTTGACAGATCGATAAAATCACAGAAAATGTCAAAATGACAATGGAGCATATCTTGTGTACTTGCTCCACACTGGCAAGGCTATACTTTAAACATTTGCGGGCTTTATATTATGAGACACTGAAAGATATACTCGTATCGCTAGTGAGAACACCAAATGTAGTAGTAGTCTGTAGTGCGTCAAGCGCAGGCATCCCAATGGTTGAGTACTCCTCATGAACTTCGAAATGGTCGATCTGATATCACAAGGAACCAGAATTGGTCTATGTGAGGCTTATTAGCCGACCACACTAATATAACCTAGTCTTGCTCTATAGCTAAGATAAATTTTACTACTTTGTATTCGAATTTTCATTTTATTACCATATATCAAGGCATGCTATGGTCGTACTGCAGTCAGAGGCAAAAATTTACGACCCATTAAAGACGTCGAAAATTTTAATGTTAACGCATCACACGTCTTTGAGAATTTATTTCAGATATTTTTCATAATTTTATGAGCCTCATGAATATAACCAGCTGAGTATAGTAATAGCATTAAACAAACAAGCACAATTAAAAGGAGCTTATCGACATTCACGTCATGCAAAAATGCTTTAATTTCGCAACAACAAGCTTTATTGAACCTAAAACAGCGTAAGCACACAAGGCAACAAGCCAAAGCGTCGGGTTTTATACGCAAACTCTAATTGGACGATTATGATTTTTTATTGGGCACTTTGCTGCATGTCTAGCAATTTAAAAATTCCACAAATTCCTCCGCATACTGGTGAATAGCGCAGCTAAGCACAAAACAAGGTGCTCATGTGCACACACACATACGCGCAGCGATTAGCAAACCCTTGGTGCTGTGGCTTGTTAAGAAACCAGAGAGATCAAGTTTCATGTACATATACATACATATACACTGAGCACATATCAGTTGACTCTGCATACAAAACCAAATAGCACTCACACACATGAGCACACAACTCTGCACACCTTATACATTATACTTGGCTGATTTTTGCTTTCAAGCAACAATTGCAAATATTCAAGAAAGTAGCGAAAGAAAAGTTTTTCAATTCAATTTTCCAGATAGGCAGCAAATCAATTTTTGTTACTGTTGTTGTTTGTCTAGCAAGTTTTTTAATATGTTGCCTAGCAATTTCTTCGAATTTGTGTACTTTTCTTCGCAGACGTCACAACAATTCTTAGAGTTTCTTTAGCCTTCTGAGCACGTGACGACTGATTTGAAAAATTTTAATACTTTAAGGGATTGTTCAAAAATTTAAAATGAAAAATTCGTCACCAAAATAAAAATGGGTTTGTTTACTTAAGTGAAAGATGCTTCGTACTGTATTTTCACTTAAATTACATCAGTTATGACCAAATTAACACTAGATGTGTTGGGTAGTCGAAAAAGTCTTTTCGTATTTTGTCAATAGATGTCGTTGCAGTCGTATATCTCCAGTGCTGCTAATCACATTGCGTCATATCACATAGTGTTGAAAATGTGAGATCTTAAGCTTCATTAATCCAAAAAAAATTTAATTCGGGGAAAATTGAAAAGAGTTACAGCTGTTCAAAAATAAGTGAAAATAATGAAGAAATTCACTAAATTTTGAATTTTTGAAAAAAGTGAGGAATGCCACGCAAGCCACCAATGAAATTTATGAAGTATACGGAGACGTTGCTGTATTAGTTCGTGTAGCACAACAATGTTTCGCTCGCTTCCGTTCTGGAAATTTGGAAATTTCGATTTACACTGATGAAAGTTTTACACTGTTGGAATAATGTCTGTAGCGGAAAAATTGCGAAAAGTGGTCGACCAAAATGGTACATATTTGGTTCATTAAAGTTCATTATAAATATACAAAAAAATAAGTTGAAGTTTGATTAGAGATACGAAAGATCTTTTTCGACTACCCAATATATGGCTACGCCTGGAGAGGAAAAGAATGAGCAAACAAGGCTTTATCTGCCTTTGAAGGATGTTGAAAGTTTTGGAGAAAAACTGGAGTACTCAAAATACAAATCACGGCCTCTTTTCGAAACTTGGCTAATTATATCAGACCAAAATACTAGAAATCAAGGGGTTTTTATGTTATAGCAGCACCTTAGTCAGTCAGAAATTTCGGTTCACATCAGTCTTGTTTCCAATCCCAACTCACTATTGAAATACATACATACACGTGCACATAAATATTTATGGAAACAAAAGAGTTAATCACCTGCTAAAGCTGAAGCCCCTCTAGACTATGCTTGGGTTGTACCACAATGTTATCCGATATGAGTTTCAACTAAGACTTTAGGTTTGTATTCTCTTAGCCTTAATTAGAAGTACTGGAAAGATGTTTGCTTTTGAATGAACACAATATATGTTTTTATCACCCAGGACGGGCGGGCAGGTAGGCAAGGGAGTGGTTATATTCGGTTAGATAGGCTGGCCGATCTTTAAGACATTAGTGATGGAAGATCCCAATATGTATAATAGCTTCCATGCCAGACCTTTGCGATTCATAATTATGGCTCAACAGGATCCTCATAAATCGATAAAGTGTCTCAAGGTTCACATATTGTTAGCTAATTGGCTTATATAAATTCTGCCGGTGTCGCTATCGAAAAGCTTCTCCTGAAGAGAGTCGTTACAAGTGACTCTCTACTGCGACAGACAGTCACAGTAGAGTGACTATTGGGTTTCTAAAGGCAGTCTAATGATTTTATAAACCTTAACAGAAAATATAATGCTTCCGTAGTCCTTGTATGGTGGACGTCATTGGAAAAATGAATACTTAACTCGTGAACGGCTCACGGACTATATCACTATATGCCGTTTTTTAAAAAGCAATCCTTGTAATAGCCGGCAGAAAACATAAATGGCTATAGGTATGATATGCTGAAGTCCTTGAAAATTTCCATTCTATTTTCGATTATTAACATCACTACGGTGCCTTTCTGGAACCTATCATACCTGTCTCTGCGCTTCTACATATAAGAAAGGCCTTGAGTGAGGATAAAAAAAAATGAGTTTAAGCTCACGGTTAAATTGATTTGTGAGTTTATTTCTGGGAGACCTCACTCAATTATAACGAAGAAGAAGCAGATCTTAATTTTGGTAAAAGCCGATCTACTGCTCAGAACCAAAAGCTCCAGATTGGAAAGAGCGTATTTGTTGGAAACTGTAAAGTTGATGACCATGCAAGAAACTGCATTCTCGTCCTACAACCACAATATTAGGAACGAATTAAAGCTTCACTTACTTGAAACACGGACGGATGAAATCTTTTGAACTTCACATTGTGCAATATTCAGTTCTAGCGCATTCACTGGATTCTTTTGATTGCGAGCGAAATGTAGAAAGCTTACTCTCAGCAAAGTCTACTTTTCATAAAAGCTATTTAATTTTTATACCGGATTTCAATTATAGAAGTAGTTTGAAGTGTAATTATCTCTTAAATTTCTTCTTTATTATTTAATATTCTCTTTTACTCAATATCTTTCATTATCTCGTTTTTTAGAGTTCGGTTAAAAGATCTATGATTTCATACTTTTAGCCATCTCAACGATATCACACTTCATTGATAACTGAGAAATTGTTTGTTTTTTACATACTCCAATTGTTTATTCCATTAAAATTTTAAAGAAATAGCTTTTGAGTTAGTATTTTAAAGTGTAGCTGCCCAGTTCCATAATTCGAAAGAACATTACTTGGCATTTATTTTTTGAAGATTATCTCAGTCAAATGTTGGCCGCGACAACGTCACAGATGGTCCATCCGTTGAGTCCAATTTTCGATAACGCTTTTAAGCATTTCAACTGGTAACTGGCGAATTTCACGCGTGATGTTTTCCTCCAAGATCTGAATCGAAGCGGGATTGTCCGCTTAGACTTCAAACTTTACATGTCCTCACAGAAAAAAGTCTAACGGGGTGATATCACACGATCTAAGTGGCCAATCGACCGACCCAAAACGTGAAATTATCTGCTCACCAAAGTGTTCTCTCAATAAATCCATTGATTGGTGCGATGTGTGGAGAGTGGCGCGGTCTTGTTGAAACCAAATGTCGCTGAGATCAAGGTCTTCAATTTCGGGCGTCAAATAATTGGTTATCATTGAGCTAGATATGGGCCACATCGCTGAACAAAATTTGGCTCGAAAACTTCGGATTTTCTTGGAAGCGAAGTAATATTCCTTGGGAAAATCGAGCTGCTTCTTGCAATAGCTGTATCTTTATGCTTTCAATTTAAGATTTCGTCGTAAAATGCGTCAGGTCGTTCCATATGTCAGTTGCTGCGAACAGTTTCATCAAAGAGGAAGACCAGAATCACTTCAGCAGTGAAGAAGCTTTTTCAGCATATTTTTAGCATTTTTTAGACTGACAAATTGAGTTTCTTCCTTAACGACTTTTTGGTGGCATAGCAAATTTATTTAGAGTAGCCTTAGAGTGATCCTGTTCTTACGAACAGAACGCGTTTTATTCACAACAAAATGCAGGTCTCTTCGTAAACCTCTTGTTAGAATGATATTTGTGTTAAATAACAAGTAATTGCATAAATTAAAATATTTAAATTGCCAGTTTACCATCTCACCATTTAAAGAAATTGCTTTGAAGTATTTAACCCAGGTGATGCGTTCACTATTATAGTATTTAATAATTTAGTACGAAGATATTCAATGGATCTCAGGAGGCTTGAGTGGCTTCAGTTACCAAACACACAACCAAATTAATGAGTTTTCATGCAACATGCCACGTCGTGGCATGAAAAAAGTGACAGAAAAACGTTACAAATACGTGGGCACACATCGACATTGTAAGTGGATTTCTCCCCTCAATATTCGCTGAAATTTACCATTACAACATGCAATTGAGCCAAGTGCTGGCGATTAAATTAATTAAATGTTCCCCTCTCACTGCCGCCCTGCATATGAAATGCACAACACCTAAACAGTTCGCAAGTGGCGAATTTAATTACCGTAAATCTACACACTTCCACGCTCAACTGCATACGTATGATAACAAAGCACACACACACTCACATATAGTATGAGTATAGAAATTCCATGATGAGTCAACACGAATAAGTGAGATGTTCAACGTTTTAATCAAGCTGCTTGCGGTGGCAGCGCGGATATTTTGTTAACTTTGCTGTCTACTTTTTGATGAGCATACACACACGCATTTTAATTACATATTCTTTTATGTATATGTGTGTAAGTGTATGGTATATTTCTATAACGGCATAAACGCTGAAGTTGAAATGAAATTAAACCAGCTAAAATCAGTTACTCACAAAAAGTGCAACAACAAAGAAATGACGAACAATGCACGACACTATTTGAAGGAAAAAACAACAACTAAAACGTTACCCTCAGCTGCACCGAACAATTATACCCTTCACAGGTGTATTTCTTATGGCATTAGAGGATATAAAAGAACGTTATCTTGATATTGACCGGTCAGTTCGTATGGCAGCTATATTATATAGTACTTCGATCGGAACAATTTCTAAGGAGATTATAGCGCTATCTTAGAAAATAATCTGCAATAAATTTCGTGAAGATATCTTGTCAAATAAAAAGTTTTTCATACAAGAGCTGGATTTTCGAAGATCAGTTTGCTTGACAGCTATAGACTGTAATGGTCCGATCTGCACAAATTTTTCAGAGATTGTACCATTGCCTTAGGCAGTAATCGGTGCTGAATTTCTTGAAGATGCCTCGTAAGATAAAAAAGTTTTCCATACATGAACTTGACTTTTATCGGTCAGTTTGTATGGCAGCTATAAGCTATAGTTGACCGATCTGAACAATATCTTCGGAGATTTAAGGTTTGCGTTGGAAAATAATCTGTGCCAAATATTGTGAATATGTCTTGTCAAATAAAAAAGTTTTCGATACAAGAACTTGGGATCGTTCGATAAGTTTATATGGCAGCTATAAGTAATAAAAGCCAGATCTGAATAATTTCCTAGGGGATTGTAGCCCTGTCGCAAGCAATAATTTGCATTAAATCTTGTCGTGATAGCTATTCAAATAAAAAAGTTTTTCATACAAGAAATTAAGACTGATCAGTCAGTTTGTAAAGCAGCTATATGCTACAGCCAACCGATATGGGCAGTTCCGACAAATGAGCAGCTCTTTGAGGAGAAAAATACGTGTGCAAAATTTCGAACCAATATCTTTAAAACTCAGATAGACAGACATAGAGACGGATATGGATTCATCGACTTTCCTTTTGAATGTTGCAGCTTCGTAGCAAAATTAATATAATTTATTCAGGGTATAAAAAACCCCAGCAAATTAAGCACACACATTCAAACTTTTTATAGCGGAAAAAATTGCACTTATGGTTAAACGCGAAAAGCACATAGAACATGGCGAGCACGCGCGTTAATGCGCTCTTAAGTGTGGAATGCAAATACGCACACGCATGTAAATCTGTAATCACACACGCACACATATGTACACACAGGCACTGAAATTAATTTTTATATAATTTGTAAATCCATGCAAGTATATTTAAACCAACAAATTAACGACTATTTAAACTCGCATTAAATTGCACATGTGTGTGAAGACTTGTTTGTATGTGTATATGTGCTTGTAATAAGCACGTGTTTGCCAAGTGACGCCATTCAAGAAGTTTAATTAATTTAATTCAAATAACACGTAGTCTTCAAGGACTTCGTCACACACACGCTTTCCACGCTGCCACTCACTCTCTCTCATGCTCTTTTATTTCAATGCTGCATTTCACTTACACGCTGACATATCTACAAGCAGTCATCAGTGCGCTTCTATCACTGTTGCAGCTGTTACACACTTCTTCACCCTTCTATCTGTTCTTTTGTTAATAGGTACGAGGACAGTTTGAGACTTTTGGAAATATCCATATCGTAGTTTTATGTTAGAAAAAGCTTCTGATGGGTTTTTTGAACTCATGTTAATACTAAGCGAGAACGACTTGACTTATCTAGATGTATTAGCTCTAGAAAGGGTGTTAAAAAACTTGGCAGTGTGAATGAGGTAATTGCATCTTCCTATTTAAGATTTATAAACAGTTGATGTAGTTTGCCGAATCTCATGGATCAGCCGAAACCACTGACAAAATAAGACTGGTTGATGATGTTAGTCTCTCTCTGTGAAACAATGCCAAAAATGTTTTGAATTTTTCTACAAATAACTTGGGAACAGTTAGAAAATTCTAGGGAAAACTTAAGAAGCCTGGCTTGCTGCATAATAATTACATGTCGAACAGTTTTCGAAGTTTTCGGTATAAATTTTTTCGGTTACTGAAATCCCCATTTTAGTCTAATGAGGAATCAGAGAGGTTAACTGTAAGTCAAAACGAGCTGCTTTTTTAAACGGCTTTAAATCTCGAAAAAAAAAATCATTACTATCTGTTCTTTAACCTTCAAACCTTTATTGGGTTTTATGAGTTAATTTTGTGCGGTTTATGGAGGAAGAAGAAAAATAATGTAAAAAGGTCAAGTACATTATTATCTAAAGTCTTTGAACAAACTGTTTGGAAAGATTTAGTTTGGTTAGCCTTTAAGAATCTTTATAAGATAAAAACGGGTGATCAAAGTAGATGTAACCTTTTCACTAGCTTTTTTTTTACAGATCACGCGTGAGTCGTGTCAAGCTGTTATCTTATTTTTATTTCATCATAGAAAACAACGTTTATAAATCATTCAACTTGTTTACGAAAATTCACGTTCTCTAAAGTATGTGTTTCGCTCGCCTCGCTCAAGTTATGGTCAACATAATCGGCCTTCTGAGCATTGTATTCACAACAACATCACCCATCTTGAGACCCAGCATTCTTTATTGGATAATATTCGACCGAATAGACCACGTCCAGCGCGCATTAAAGAAAATGTAACAGTCGTAGCTGAGGGTGTACATGAAGACCGTAGAAAGTCGATTTGGCACCATTCGCAGCACCTCCGGACTGACGTATGGAAAGACTTGGCGCATTTAAGACGCGATCTTAATTTGAAAGCGAAAACAATACAGCCAGAACTGAAGCCTCTCGACCATTATCGCTTCGGCCTATCGGCTCTTGAAAAGTTCTAAGAAGATCCCACGTTTTCCAGCCAAATTTTTTGCAGCGGTAGGGCCCATTTCTGGCTCAAATGGTATGTAAACAAGTAAAATTGCCCCATTTGGGACCAAGAGAAACAAAAGAGATTTCGGAGCTGCCATTTCATCCCGAAAAAAACAAGGGTTTGGTGTGGTTTGTGGGCCGGTCATCGGTTCATAAGTATACAAAAGTGATGCCGGTAAGAACGTTACCGTCAATGGCGACCGTTATTACACTATCATAACCGACTATTTGATGATTGAAAATAAAGCTCGTGATCTCGACTACATTTGTTTTCAACAAAACGGCGCCACTTCTCACATATCGCATCAACCAATGGATTTATTGAGAGAACACTTTGGTAAACAGACAATTTCACGTTTTGGGCTGGTAGATTGGCCACCCAGACCGTCTGATATCACATCGCTAGATTTATTCCTGTGGGGATATGTAAAGTCTAAAGTTTATATTTATGTCGAAATGCTCGAACGAGTCATCGGAAATTGGACTCAACGGATGGACCATCTGAGATGCAACCGTGACCAACATTTAAAAGCGATAATCTTCAAAAAATATGTGCCAAAAAATGGTCTTTCGAATGTTAATACATATATAGTACATTCCCTACTAAATTTTAAGGTTTTTTTTCTCGAAATAGATCTCCTTTTATATATTTGTATAAATAGTGTAATCAGTATAGGTATTTGTTGAGAAAAATATCTTTAAAACAATAATGGACCGGACCTACTGAGAACTCCTAGCGAGGGTAGAGTTGTCATCCCGATTAGTCTTTCATGATCTTTATAAAGTAGTATACATATGTATATTTAGGGGCTCGGGAATAATTGGGATGAATTATTGAGAAAAGAAATATGTTAAAAACTGTTGAAGAGCACCGAGCGCCACAAAAATATCCGGGTCTGGGAAAATGTGTCTCTTATCTTCCTCCTTTTCTCCTTCAGAGATCACATCTTTTGTTGTCGAAATGAGGCCTTTTATTACCTCAGGCTTCTCTGCTTTTCTGACTTTTTCCTAAATAGTTTCAGCAATAGCATTGCCGCTTTTGATCACCTGGCTTGTCATTCTTCAGACTATATTATAATTGGATATTAAAAGATTTTATACTCTATTATATACCGTTAACCGTCTTCGATCATAATTTCAACTTTTAACTATCAATGCGGACCTACATATGAACAAAAGCTATATCACAAATTTGGACGAAGCAAAAGTCGATCAGAAATGAACGAATACGATAAGAGAAATAATTTCCTACTCTTTTAATTCAGATCAATTACATAACAAATGATGGTAGATTGGTCACTTTGTAAAACAGTTCTCTGCTATAGTGGTCCGATCAGAGCAAATATAAAATATCGGCAACTCAATGATTCATCAGTAAGGAGTTGCGTAGTACCTAAATATCTAAGCTTTCGAGCAATTACTTTTTATAAAGAACTACTCTTAACGGGTTGTTAAAAAAATTGGTTAGGATTTTCAGAAGGAGTTCAGATAAATATATTGTTATATATACGATTTAAAAAACATACAGGGGGTTAGAATTCGAAGAATATGCCTTTGAAAGTGAGATTGTGCAAGTTTTGGTTAGCCCTAGCGCCGCTTTTCCCTTACACTTAGTTATGTACTAAAATTTAATGTTTTAAACACCAGCGTAATAAATAAATATTTTTTTTCTTTTGCACGAAAATCCAAAAAACATACAGAAATATATGTGGATCTCATTACTTCCTTTCACCGCTTGTTAGACTCACTGCTCGAGCGTTAGTGAACTCATTAAAAATTAACAATTGCACACTCACACGCTAAAACAATAACATATGAGTTACAACACACACAAAGAAAATTTGTAAAAATTTAAATAAGCAAGGGTGGATGTCCTTGGAGGAATGTGTTGTCGTTTGGAGGTGAAAAGTTACATTCGAGCGCAATGTACATACATACGTATGAAACACATTTATGTATATGTATATAATTTTACACATGCCGTTGAAGGTGGTAGCGGAACTATGAATCCATGAAAGGGCAGCGCTGAAATATAGGTGTGTAAGGGTGAGCCATGACGCTGTTAGTAGCCGCCCGCTAAGCAAAATATTTGTTTATTACAAGTAGCTTTAAAAAATTTTAAAGTTTTTCACCTATTCTATAATCAAACAGTAGCCCGTGTTGGACGAAACTCACTTAGAATGACTTCTCTAACTTTAAGTCATCTCTCATACCATCAATGTATGAGGTTTCCCAAGCAAGGACATTCTGAAATGAATAAATAACTTGAACCATTTGATTGCAGAACGTTCGCCGAGCACTTCCCTCCCTGCACACATACCAAGAGAAGCCGCTGGATCAGAGATATAGTATACTTTTTCATGGGTGGATCTTAGAACCCTTATGTCGGGAGTCCACCATCAACTTCAGAACACTACAGTGTTTCTGAAGCGATCGTGGCGGAAGATATACTACTCCCAACTGCAGCTTTTTTCAGATAGGAGTCCATTTGCTTCAAAAGCAAAACTGCAATACTGGTCATGGCTCGTTGTCAGTGTGATCAATACCAGTCAAGAAGTATTCGATATCTTCATTAGTAGCATCAAAGTATTTTGCTTGCTTGCATCCTTACTCCAATTTCATTAGATTGGTAAAGAGTCGTTATTATGTTGTCGTTGGGTCGGAAAATTCCCCTTAGCTGTATCCTCTGCACTGCTGTCGACTGTCAAGCTGGCTTCTGTCAAAGTCAGGCGACTCCTAGCGAAGGCTGACGTATTTTTCCAATCATCCCCTTACGGTAGGCTGTTTTACATGTATCCTCAGAAATAGGTGAATGTGTAATGCAACGGCCATTTTTAATGAAGTACCAGGCGGTAGGTGTAAAACGCTAGGGGTAGAGACCCCGATTTAAAACTCAACTTGAAAAACAATAAAAGAACAAAGCGGACAGAGATATAAGTCCAAATGTCGATGGGAGACGAGGCTGCTACCACTTGTGGGCACTGCGATCTTACAAGGCTGGGGTCGGAATATACAATCGTCTCGAGGGCAAGCCCAGCCTGAAGGAAAAGGATGTGAAACGGTTAGAGAGGAGGTAAAAGATGACCGGGCACACTTCGCTAATCGAAATTGGTGTAATGCCTCCGATTCAGGTTATACCGATCGCATTGAGAAGCAGATCGCTGGAAAGAGACAGCGTTTGACGGAAGGCGAAATATAGGTGGCCCTGGAAAAGAGGAAGTACAAAGACGTAGTCGCGAAGCAAGACGACGATCACGCGGACAAACCGACAACGTCTAAGGCAGCGGCGGCAGTCAATGAGGTTGCAAAACGGTATTTGATCATCGCGCTCATAGACCGCAGTAACCCGCTGGGACAAATGTCACCGAAGCGTTTCGTCAATGAAGCTATTGGAAGCCCTTTAATGGAGAATAAACGCCGAACCCAGCGCATTCATGTTATCATTTGATAGAGCAGGCTTAGCGGTGTCAAAATTTTAGGCTTAATCGTCGACCCGACGCTAATACGGGTAAGGAAAGCAGTCAGTACGCTTCCAAACCTATGGGAAGGAGCGAAACTGGAGGTGGTAGACTGCAGCAGTGTTTCATCGGTGCCCAAAGCGAAGGTGACCATTCTTCGCGTCGTGGACCCGGAACATGTCCTGCGGTTGCTATAACGACAGACGGCGGACGTGCCAACTAGCGATCCAGATCAATAAAGCATAAGAGGATATGCTGTGCATAAGGTTCGGCAGGTTGGCGTGGGGCGCTGGAAGCGTGCTCCTTCGCCGCAAAAAGCGCCACCATGCGGACGGCAAAAAAACACAGTGGAGACGGCTGAAGTTGAAAAAGATCTCGGCATAAATGAAATCATGGCTGCAGTACGTTGTACATTTGTCAGAGCTGCCGAAAATCGACCACATAGCACATAGCTGTCATACAAACCAACCGATCCGATTAAAAGCAATTTGTTGTATGAAAAATAACTTTATTTGACAAGATACATCCTCGGCATATATTACTTTCAACTCAATGCTATAATGTCGAAATAAAATATTCAGATTGGCCTACAATATAAAATAGCTGTCATACAAACTTAACAATCTAAGTCGAACCAACAATTTTTCCACAGGGCTTCTGCCTAGACCTTAGTATTTTTTACAACATTTCTCTAAATAAACACACATGTATCTCGATACACACATTTGTATTATAAGCTTGCAAAATGTGAAATTATGCACGAAAATGCAAATGAGCTGCCGCTGCATTCTGCTAAGTTAACTTGTGCACTGCTGCGTATTTTTTCACATTTTTTGTTGCCGCTGCTACGCCTCCTTTGCCTTGCGATTTAGGATGCTCACTTTTTTGCGCACATTTTTCCGGCTTTCGTTCGTTTTTGCGCTACACCATTTCCACTTGGTTAAGCAGCACATAAGTGAGCAGTGCATTAGAGAGCGGGCAATGTGCATCTTCTATTCGCACTTTCACGGCGCTTTCATGTCTATTGCGCGCTTAGCGGACGTTTTGGCGGTTGCTGTTTTAGCGAAAAGTATTCTAATTAAAATAATTTCACACAGTACACGTATGTATATATGTGTACGTCTTTTATTTCTTAGTGGTAAAAACTGCGCTTCGCACTTATATATGTATATAAGTAACGATATATGTGTGTATATAGTTGTAACGCAGAGGCCTTTGCACTATCCTTGGCCTTTTTTGCTCTTGTTGCCTTCTCTTTGACTCGGCTTGTCTGCAGAAAGTGGCACTTTATGTGTGCAGCGGGAGTGGTGGCTGCTTTCCAAGTTTATGCTCGCACTTAACGCCACACCGATTTGACTTGCACACACTTATATTTGTGTTTGCTTTTCTAAATATTTTTTTGCTTTTCTAAAGAATTTTTTTTTTGCTTTTATTCAACTTTTTTTGTTTTTTTATTAAATTTTTGCTTTTATTTCATTTGTTTGTTGCTTTTTGTTTATCTTTTTTTTTTTGGTTTGCCCGTTTAATTTGTTGTTGCTAATTTTTAATGGGGCGTTGCTACAATTACTCGCAGTAAAATAAGAATATTTTCAAGTAAATTAGCAAAACTTTTCAAATACTCAAATGCAAAAGTACGCAAATGAAAATTAATCTCCTTCAGAGGCGATTTTTTGGGGGGTGTAAACAATCCGAGTTGCTATGTGTGTAGTATCTTGGCTTTCTCTACGCTTTTGCTGACGGAAACTTATTACTTTGACTTGGACAATCAAAGCTATTTCTTACTTTCCCTTGTAGTATGGCAGAAAAAAATCTGAGCAACAACTTGCAAAACACAAGACGACACTGAGGCAACGCTACCAAGCACGTTGGGCAGCCAGTGTAGTAGTAAAATAGAGTATCTTACCTCACATAATGCTTGCAGTCACACCCCCTGCTTGATAAAGCACAGCTCAACATTTTATACAATGCTTGCTTTCTTCACATTTTTTTAATTTCTTTTCGCTACTATTTCTCATTTCCAGTCTCCATAACACTGGCAAGAAACGCATATATTTTTTAAATTTTCTTCCATATTTTTCTTGGTCTTTACCCACCCACGACTTTATCATCATCATCATTGCATGCGTACATAACTTCAAGCAAGCCAATGGTTCGACACGGCGTATAAGTAACTTGCTCCATGGAAGTTAAGGTATGCGCTGCATGCCGACATGTTGATGCCGGTAAATCGCGCTATCCCGATTGATCGCACAGCGGCGCCTCAAGGCAAATTCATTTACTTGCAAATAAGTGGCAGTGCAAGCGAACGCGACGGCAAATGAGCTCATTACGGAGCAAACTGGCCCTCAAGTCAGTCAATCGCTGCGTGGCTACTCGGCTACATTTCGACACGATTTCGTAAATAAAAGTTGTGTAATTGCATTTGCTGTTTTAATGAAAAATGTAGTGACATGTAAGGTGGATGCCGGCGAGGAATATATATGTATATATATATATATATAATATGTAAGATACTGCTAAATATTTCATCAAGATTTCGTATTTAACGAGGAGATTTATTGGTTTTCGCCAAGACTGAGATGATTGCTAGTCTTGCGATTTTGTGTTGCAGCATATATCTTATATATATATATATATGACACTGAATTTTTTATATTCTTATAAGATGTTGCTCAATTATATAACACAATCGTTCTCCTTAAACTAATTGAGATGGCGAGAATGACGAAAATAGTTAATTCTTCTCCCTTCATATATTCATATATTCATATTCATAGTTTACCTTTCCAAGGCAGCTATAGCGATTATTAAGATAGTGAAACAGAACTCCCGTAGAAGATCTCTAACGTAACAAACATAATGATCTCCAGGTCGTGATGGTTTGAGCAGAGGGTTATACAAAAGCTTGTGAACATTCATTCCGGAATACCTGGAGACCATTTATAATAAATGCATCCGGGAGGGATACTTTCCATGCGAGTGGAAAAGTTCCTGTCCTGAAGTCCCCTGATAAGATCAGGAACGATTCTCATTACATCGGGGCATCTGTCTCCTTCCAGTCCTTGAAAAGAGTTATGGTAGAACGGCTTCAGGAGAATAAGCGAGGTATGTGGTCGCATAGGCAGTATAGGTTCAGGAAACGATGCAGCATTGAGGATGCATGGTTTTATGTTCGGAATGTTGTTGGAAAAAACGTCAGCAAATATTTTCCTGGCATATTGGCAATAACTAGAGGAGCTTAGCTGTCCGGAAATTACTCTTTGGTGGAGTTACTTTTCGGACAGAAAAGCTTATCTAGTCGGTAAGAATGGGAATGTGGAGATTGGAATGGTTCGTGGCGGCCCGCAAGGATCCACCTGTGGTCCATATATTTGGAATTTTATGGTGGATTTTCTACTGGGTAGCTCTGTAAGTGTTGTGGGTATGTGGGCCACCTTCTTCCTGGTCGCTCGTGATCTGAGTTAGAGCGGGCGGGAGAAAATTCTTAGAGATTGTAAAAAATGGGGTTTAAGGGTGGAATGTCGATGGAAAACACGATGACAATGCAACTAAAGGACACATTTTCACCGTTTCCTGCACCGATTGTCCGGGTGAACGGGGTCAGCATCAGGTATGTGACGCAAGTTAAATTGAATTGAAAGTATGGGAGAGCTTTGGATGGGCCTTGAACCCTACAAAGGTAGGTGGGTCAGTGCGTCAATTTCACACTGCCAATTGTTACTGAAAATGCCATGCGCCGATCAACGCATTGATTTGAACCGCTGTGTTTTTGGGCACCGTGGTATCCACGTTAAACACACCGGACGTTGTCTGTCAGCCTATCTGTGTATAGGCGAGCTTGGTACTCAGTTTTAGATATCACGATTTGGAGTCCATATACCCAAACCCATGTCATACTGCATTGGTTCATTGCGACTTTTGTGCTAAAAAGTCGACACATATCATTTCGCAACCACCATGATGGCCTGATTTGACTCCTTGCGACATATGGCTATTTAAAATTCTGAAAAGGTGATTGCGTGGACACGATTGAAAACCGAATAGAAGAAGGTCATGAAGGATATATTTTAAAAAGACTATTTCGATTATTGGAGGGCTGCAAAAAGCATTGGCAACAGTGTGTTCCATTGTACGTTAATAAAATAATCGAACACATCGAGTACGACAGTCATGTAAGCACTGTGTTGATTTCCAATACTTCAAAAATGGCACAAAAAACCATTAAACACCTTTTAAATAAGTTTGGATATAAGTGCAGCTCCGGATTAACGGTCAGGATGGTTTTGCTATGAGTTTGTTGGGATCGGCAGGAAATCGTCTACCATGAGCTACTCCATTTGGACTGTCTGCAGAAATCAGCTACCCAGAATTATCCAGCTTTGACCAACAGGAGAAGAATTGCGTTTTATCAGGACAGCTTCAGATCAGACACGTCGAAAGTGGCTAGGCTGTAGATCTAGAAACTTGATCAGAAGGTCCATCTTATGAATCCAAGTGATTACTTCCCACTCCTATCTTTTCCGAATGATTTTGCTTTTAAAATATTATCCTCAAGAAAAGCTTTAGAAAATTGGCTCTAGAAGTAATAGTTTTTGCCAATAATGACCAAAGTGTCTATAGCAAAGGCATTATGAAATTACCTTTAAAATGGCTAAAAGTTATCAAACAAAACGGTGACTTTTATCGGATCATTCTAACTATGATCAACTAAACTTTATTTTAATGGAAATATAAGAATTTTCTTTTCGCAAGTCTCATATAGTATGTACATATATACTATAACTAACAGGTCTTATGTACCTGAACATACATACATAAATTGTTTGTGAATTATTCAGATTTTTAAAGTTCAACTTCGCCATAATCCATTTTAGTTAAGCTTTCACTTTTGTAATACAAAATCCCGTTCTAAAAACAATTTTCCCTGACTTCCACCAAAACGAAGCGCGCTTGTTGCACAAAAATTAGATATTCAACATCCGCTAGCATATCCGTTAACTTCGTCAGCTCTAGCTGTTACTAACTGCAATTTCCGCTGGCGGGCAAACGCACGGCAGCTGCATATTGCAACATGCGCATACAATGGAATATACCCAACTACATGGGTTTTCCCATCAGGCCGGCAAATATATGGAACAGCGTCTCTGCAGACATGTGCTGAATTCCCACAAGGCTGAGATTACCTTTACGATTTTGTTTTGATTGTGGCAGCGTCAATCTGGTGGAAATGCTTTTAGTGCGCTTCTACGTGGGAGTGTTGGTAATATGTAGTGTTGGCGGTGTTGCATGCAACAGTTCAATTTCTTGTGCCACATAGTTTAAGTGGTTTACACAAGTTAATACACCAACTGGAAGGAAGTTCATATACATATATATTTATATATATGTATATGCGTATAAGTGAGAAGTCTACACATCCAATACACGCTTTCGGTCCATATATAGAGAGCGTTTTCTTAACTCCTCATTTCTCCTTTCAATTCACTCACACAACATACAGCATGGTAAAGGAACAGTCCCGCCCAATTTCAGCCGGCAACCAAGCTTAGGTGTTTTTATAGCTGAACACTTCACTATTTTTGCTTTGAAAATATTTGTTGAAAACTATCACGTAACACAATAAACCATCGATTATAGAGTCCCTTTTTGGGTGTAATAAAAAGTATACGTGGATTCCACACGCCCACATGCACACAACCCAGGGTACTGACGAACAGCACAGTAAGTGGAGCAACGCATAGGTAACCTCCCTACCCGAATTGGGTTACTGTTTGCTACCCACAACAGCAGAGTAATTGAATCGAGTTGCACAACGAGCGGTCGGAAACTGTGGGTAGACGAGCGTAGTGCAAATGCACGTGTTTCCCTCTAATCGAGACTGAGATTGACCACTTGACTGAGAGGAGAGGAAAAACGGAAGTAATAACAATTTAATAGCTAATGCCGAAATTGCGGCCTCAAAATAGAAAATTGCCTGCTGCTGACTTATATAATATTTGTGGAATTAAAGTTGTTTGGTTCATGAACTATTGAAGCTGATGACAGCCAAAATGATTTCTTCTAACTATATTTAGAATTTAAGAAATGAGGGAATCGAAAATTGGATGCCAATTTGATATAATGGTTTCGTTTGTTATGCAATGTAATGTTAAGTTATAAATATATTTCAACCTAACCTAACTCATGTTTTTTTGTGCTACGTATGGGTATACTTTTGTGCGTTCTCTTATTATTAAGCGTTTCACTTTCACTATTTTTTGGAAGTGTTGTTTCCTTCTCTCACATATGTGGCCCTTTTGTGTAAGAAATCAAGTTTCTGGTGCTGAAACGTTCAAAACATTGGAAATTGCCTTCGGTGATAAATGTGATCCAATGTTTTTGATTGGTACAAATTATTCAAAGAGGGCCGAGAACGAGTAGACTTTGAACCACGTCCATCAACTGATGATCAACACTGCAATAAAATAAAGGAATTGATGCCTGAGAATCGACGATTAACAGTCAGAGATCTTACAGGCATCTTTTTAAAATCGTAGGGATTAGAGAAAACCATTTTGAAAGATCATTTGTGAAAAAAAGAAAAGTGAAAGCACGATTAGTTCCAAATTCGACATCGCATTAATATCTGTGAAACATCGACTACCATGATATCATGAAACATATTATTACTGGCAAAGAGTCTTGGATTTATGCTTACCGCCCGGAAACAGCCGACAAATCGGCAGAATATCATGGCAAACACACCAAAGTAGGTCAGAAATGAAGATTATGTTTTTTATTATATGAAATTTTTATTATATGGAATCAAATGTTTTTGAAATTTTACAGGTCAGTTGGCAAAATTCCTGTTTTATTCAATGATCATGACTGTTGATTGGGCTGTGGAGTGAAAGGGTGAAGCCATGTTTCATCCGTTGCCACATATCGACGCAAAAACTGGGTTTTATTATGACTAAATAAATAAATAAAAATTTTGGAAAAAAGTGAGCTCACACGACACCCACTTTGAACAAATCTTTTTCATACCCAAATATTCGTGAATGATATGATGTATATGCTCTGTTGATATCTTATAGACTTCTTTGATCTTTTCAGTAGCAAACTCTTTAGGTGACCACTAAGTTCACCGTCATTTCACCACGTCTAATTCTAGTAGCCTTACATACATATGTGCCAGATCAGGGACCTTTCAATTGACCTTTACTATCGCTAAATATATCTCTCATCTATATGAACTTAAATGCAATTAAAATATGAATTCCAATCAAGGAAAATAATTTTTGCTTTTTTTCGTAATTTTTTTACAAAATAAAGATATTAAATAATGATAATAATATATTCCGAAATTTAAGTTCATATACAGCAGTTTATATATCTTGTTCCTAAAACCCCATATTTTTTCTGTATTTTATAATTCCCAAAACTATTAAGAAATTTCAACTACTATCAAATTGGATGTGTTATTAGGCCCACAGTTAATTACAACCTGAAAAAGTATTTTGCTTTAAGTGACACACCAAATGTAAAAGTAAAAAGCAGCGGATTTGGTATTATTTTGATGTATCGATACGTTATTCTATTAGAAATAACATGTTAAGATCTTAAACAGATACCTCAAAAAGTTTTTGACCCGTAGCCTTCAAAACTGTAGCCACTCAGTTCAATTAGATCCAACAGTTTATATTTAAACGCATTTTTCCCGAAACCACATTTTTCAAATTTAAAGTGAGGTGAGTCATTACTCAGAGACAAATTATTTGATCACTATCTACAGTTTTCCTGTATGTTCTAAAAGTTCAGGTAATTTTTAAATTGTTTTTTATTTTTTAATGTCGCCATTTTGTCAATTTTCTGATATTTCGTAATAGAGATCCTTATTTTGTCTACGCATTGAAGCAATAAGAACACACCACACGCTTAATCATACAATTGGCTTGTGCCTCGGCTGAGATAACCTTCAAGGCCTTCATCGAAAGCGTTTTAATTGCGATGGAAGCGATGAGACTCGTTTCATGCCAAAAAAAACTTAGCACGCATCAAATCATTGTCCATTTGAACCTATTATGGTGAACCATACCACCGAGTTTGGCGTGCTTCCTTTTTTCTTCGTCTTCTTTTTGTATCACCATTCTCTAAATTGTTCAACTGTTTCGACGCCACATTCATAAATCTTCCACGCGTTACCATTAAAATGCATGTATGTATTTATAATGAGAGGCCCTTTCTAAGTTGTCAAGCATTCCTTTTGCGACTTCTACTCGACAATGTGTTTGTAAAAGATTCAGGTATTTACTGATGACTCCAGCATTGGCACGCTTTATAACCAAAACATTAACTTAAATATGTTAAATCCATTCACTAGAGATGTAGAGATCCCCTTCTTTGTCGCCTTTGCTAACACGACCATTTTCAAGCACTGTTTCAGTAACGTTGTTGATGTTATCGTCATTAACAGAGGTGGATGGACGCTGTTTTCGATGACTTGACGACCAATACTCTTATTTAATTTAAATGATAACCACTGATTGTGTACATCATATCATTCACGACTATTTGGGTATGAGAAAGCTCTGTGCAAAGTGGGTGCGATCTGAGCTCACTGTTGACTAAAAACTACGACGAGTTGTTGATTCGATGCATTGTTTGGAGATGTTCAAACGTAATAGGCCCAAGTTTTTGCGTCGATATGTGACAATGGATGAAAAATGACTCTATCATTTACTCCGAAGTTCAATTGACAGTCAACCGAGTCGACTTGTGTTTTGGGAAAAAATCGATAAAATGGGTTTCAAGTTGCTTCCACATTCACCGTGTTTTTCAGATCTGACCCCCCGCGACTATGTACTGTTCTCAGATCTGAAAATAATGCTTGCTGGGAGGAAATTTTCATTGAATGAAGAGGTGCTCGCCGAAACTGATGGATACTTTAACGCAAAAGACAAAAAGGTGTTGAAAATTTGGAGAGTCGCTATAATCAGTGTATCACCCTTAAAGGGAACTATGTATGTTGAATAAAAAAAAACGAATTTTGCCAAAAACATGTATTTTATTACATTAGGCCGGAGACTTTTCGATTGAGTGGTTTAACTTCAAGCAATCGCTCCATTCATAACAACACTCATGAGGCAGGTCAATTTCACACATGAATTTTTAGTTATTGAGCCATTAGATCAACATACTTGCAAATTGCTTGGACAGCAAAAGGTGAGCGATAGTTTGGAAATAGCCAGCGCACCGAAAGGAATCCGCTTAAGATCTTAGCAAGACAATGAAATTGAGTGAAGCTATTAATGGTTGCATAAAACAAGGAAATAACCAAAAACGCCCAGAGTTCAACGTGAAGTGCACAGCGCCAAGCCAAATGAACGGAATAAATTGAAAATCTTCAAACTAACACACACACATGCATACATAAGAGTCTACATATGCGGGTTTGTAGCCTTGGCAGCAACATTTGGAAATTGAAATTTCAGCCAGGCAACCGCAAAGGCACACAACACACACACACGGACAATACATTACGCCTGATGGAGGCCATGAGCGTGTGTGTGTGCAATGCCGCCAACGCTGCACCGACCGTTACATTGCGGCAAGTGAGTTAAACAAAAATATGAAGAAGCACAGCACTCGGCAATGGCAACAACAGGACTAACAAGAATAATCAAAAAAATATTAGAGCAGCTGCAGCAATTGCTGCATTTCAAAGGCAAGTCGGCAGCAACAAAACCAACGACAACAAAAACAACAGCTGCAATGCAATGAAAGCAAAGTTGCAATAAATTCCGGCGATTACAAGTATCAGTTGCCAACCACTCACTCAGCCAAGAAGACAGCCAGTCAAGCGCTGGAGCGGCGGGCCGGTTGCAACCGGAGGGGGGAGGCGGGCGGTGTGCTGTTGTACATTTGCTCAGTTGATGCGGCCAAAAAGCTGGCAAAATATTACACAAAACAGTTTTAATGCTTTGATATGCGAATATGTGGTAATGATATGTGCGTATGTGCGGTCGTGTGAGTGTGTGTGGCGCTGTGTGAGTTCGGCGTTTATATTGCTGTCGCATTGCGGTTGTAATTTCAGACTTCAAATTGCATATTGCTCGGCGCGCTTCTTCCATTTTTTTTTTGCTCTTTTTCTTCTTCGATTACTTATGCCATTTTGTTGTTATTATTGTTACCACCGCTGCTGCACAGCTGCATGTAACAAAATTGCACACACGCCACATTGTGCAAGTGCAGCGAGTGCAACACACATGCAGACAGACAAATAGACCAGTGCGAAGGAGCGGATGCTGTTATGGCGCATATAAACTAATAATTTTAAGCATTTCTCTGTCTGGCCGTCCGCTCGGCATGTGTTTGTGGCATAGAAATCGGAATTGGAAATTTTCTGCTGCGAACATTATTACTACGGCCAGTGGCAGCACTTAGCGCACGGTGGGCTTAGACTTGTGTTTTTATGGTTAACCTTTGTCAAGTCTTTATAATTAGTACATGACCATTAGCTTATAGAATAGTATGTTCTAAACGGAGTATAACAGAGTTTGTCACGAAGTTGCTAATATTCAGAGGACGGAGTTCCTTTATATAATATATATTCACTAAGAAAATTCGTTTGATGTCAACAGCAGTACTTATTTTGATTTCTCGCAGCCAACTCATCACTTAACCGCTTTACCGTTACAATTGCTAAAGTAAGTAAGTAGTTTTTCTTTTGAAGCCCAAATGAAAAAATACAAGAAAAAGTGTTAACTTCGACTGCACCGAAGCTAAATACCCTTCACAGGTGCATTTCTTTTGGTAACTATGTGTCCAGTTTGTATGGAAGATATATGCTATAGTAATCCGATCTGAAAAATTTTTTCGGAGATTATGTTATTATCTTAAGCAGTAATCCATGTCAAATTTCGTGAAGATACATCGTCAAATGTGAAAGTTTTCCATACCAGAACTTGATTCCGATATTTCGAAATCGTCAGTTCCGACAAATGAGCAGCTTCTTGAAGAGAAAATGAAGTTTACAAAATTTCAAGGCGATATCTTAAAAACTGAAGGACTAGTTCGTATATATACAGACAAACGGACATGGCTAAATCGACTCAGCTCAACATACTGATCATTTGTATATATACTATATATGGTCTCCGACGCTTCCTTCTAGGTGTTACAAACTTCGTGACAAACTTAATATACCCTGTCCAGGGAATAAAAATGGAAAAATACATTTTCGGACTATGAAACGGCATTTCAAACTTCAACAAAGAAGGTAATGCTCGAAAATTCTACGAAAAACCCTTTTAGAAACCCCAGAGGTGATGTACAGAGCATACTAAAATTATAGCGGCACACTTCTCCAGCCTGCTGAACGACAGTGAAAGCATTACACTTGGAAATGGTGAACCTAATTCCCCAATCGATGACGATGGGACACAGCATGCATCAGCTGCTTTGTAGAATATGGTCGCACGAAATCATACACGACGATGGAAATTTAAGTGTGCCAAATACACAAAAAAGAAGACCCTACATTCTGTGCCAACAACCGTAGGATAAGTCTCCTCAACATCGCGTATAAAGTTCTATCGAGCTTATTGCGTGAAAGATTAAAGCTCACCGTCAACAAACTGATAGATATTCATCATGCGCTGAATATTGGAAAAGAACAACAAAAAACTTTTACCAACAGGTGGTACTTTGGACTGAATAAGCAATTGAAAAGTAAAGTCCGCTCTCGACGAACAACACTATGTTCTATAAGTACCTCATTATTGCCACCGTGGTATATGGTGCGGAGGCATGGACGATGACAACATCTAATGAGGCGGCGTTACGAGTTTACGAGATGTACGATCGCTCACAAGCACATGAAACATTTATAATTAATTTCGAAGCTTGACGTATATTTTCCTTATGTTCTTGCAGAACGAAATTTGCTTCATCGCATTAACGACTGTCATTTGCTTTATCAAACGTCAAAGAAGCGTTCCATTTTTGAAGCGCATTGTTGCTGGCGCGGAATTTTTTTTTTACAAAAATGTAAAGCGCAAAAAATTATGGTCCAAATACCTCAGACAAGTTTTATGATACGCCAGAAGCTTTTGCAGCTTGAAACGGATATAATATCATACACACCACATTCTCAGGATTCTGAAGTTGGCAAGGGCAATTACTTGTTCTGGTCTTTGCAAAATTTTTTCGATAGGAGAACCTTCACTTTAAATCAGGACATCAAAAACCACTTGGGCCTGTCTTTTGAATCCAATGTTAAAAAATTGTTGGATTAATTTCTTTTATTGTATAAAAATGTAGAGTATATATTTTCATAAAACGTTTTGCACAATAAAAAAGTCGTGCTTAAATTGCACTAAAAAACGAAATTGCTTAAATATCTACTCAATATATAAATGATTAGCTAAGATGATTTAGACATCTTCATCTATTTGTCGGTGGTTTGTCCATATGTTCGTGAAATGATCCTACAGCTTTTCTCTCCAAGAAGCCAATCATTTATCGTTACTGCCGATATCGGACCACTAAAGCATATAGCTGCCATTCAAACTCATTTTTTAACCCAGTCCCCTATAAGCTCATTATACTTAAACCAGCGATGCTTTATCTGCTACAACGTGACCAGAAAATTACGTTTTTAAGAGCTGCAGCGATAATAACTTCCTCATTCAACTGAAATTTATGCGCGGCGATTGATTGCTTTAAGTTTTAAAGCAGTCGCTCGCTACCAAACATGAAGTACCTGGAGGATGAAACATCAGTTTGCAGGCTAGTTCATCCAATTTGTCAGTGGTGATGGCGGAGGTGTGAACAAGTGAGTTTTGCTAATTAGAAGGAAACTTTTTTTGCAATTTTTTGCAGTTCCGCATCAAATAGGCTATCCAAATCTTCATAGTTGAGTGACCCTTTGAACTTGCTTCTGATAATCGAAGTAGACTCCTTTCTGTGAATCCAACACATTTACGTCCGATAGGACAGTCTTCCTCTTCTTCGGTATAGTTTCTCCGGGTAGAGTCCAATGATTTGACTACCTCTTGGCTGTGACCAAACTAGCACAACACGTCCTTGGTCACAAAACGTCGCATATTCAATCGCTATCTCAACTATTCCGTACACCTCCAATCGGCGATATGTCCCAAATAAGATACGAAATACTAAAATAACAAGTTCTAGTACAGAAAAAGTGATCCATCAGTGGTGACAAGCTCGATTCTGCAGATGTACTTTATTTTTGAAAATTATATTTATGAATGAATAAAATCCTAAAGCTTGAAAATATGTAACTCGATAGCTACGATTTTAAGCATGAATCAACCCAGTGATATGGCATTTCATCACAACGTGAATATCTTTGTTATATATATTTGTATTCTTTTAAATTTGGTCGTCCCAATGAAAAATAAAGAAAGATAGACCGGTGGTCCTTTGTAGGGTTGGAGTTAATTCATGAATATTTTCTTGGTGAACGCCAAGGAGAATATGATAGATATACATTTGTTTAGTCAGAAATTTAAGTAATTTTCACAAAGTTATAGAAACGATCACAGCTGAATAGTTTTTTCGGGATGTCCTAGAATAGTGCCTTTAGTCACTAGAGTATGTTGCGGAATAATGGATCTTGAAATGGAGTAATAAGTAATTAGAATGACTTCAACAATCCGAAGAAAACTTTGGAAATCCGAAAAGTATAGGATGGAATGACAAACTTCGAAACTAAGATTCTGTTTGGTCTTGTAAACTTGGCAATAATCACCTTGGTGGATAATTAATAAAGAGCAGATGATTACAAAAGATATCCCTTTGGTCTCTTAGATCAGGCTTTACAAAAATAATTTTACTGAGAACCGTTAACCAATGTACCCACAATGCCAGCAAATGCTTAAGCAATGCACTCATAGATTTATTCAAAGCATTTTATTTGCCAACTTCCTACGAAATTTGGTAACAGCTGAGCCAAATTGCATGCGCGCTTGTAGGCGCACAACCACATTTACATACGCCTTTGGGCCTACGTAGCCTTATACATGCACATACATACTTAGAACAGCAAGTAAAGTGTGTAAGCCTTTATTGTTGTTGCTAATATGGTCGTGTTTGCTCATCCGACATGATGTACTACATATTGTGTTCAACAGCAGCAAACAGCAACAACAACAACAACAGTCGCCGGAAAACGGAAATGTATACCAAGCACTAATCAGTGCAGCACCGCCGATGCCATCCGCCCTCAGCCGCCCCTTTTACGTGCATGTAATGCATGTACGGCCTATAAACAAGCGAATGCAGGAGTGTTTTTCAACCTCAGCCGAGCGTCTAAGCAACAAAAGCTGGCATTTGAATGGCATATGGCAGACGACCAAAAACCGTACGCCAAACTATTGATAGCGGGCTGGTGAACTGGTGGGTTGGCAAAGCGGTGGACGTGTATTACTTGCAGAATAATTGAAGGGTTGATTGTTTGGCTTGCTGGCTGGCTGGCTGGCTGGCTGGATGATATTAATCGGCTGCCAAGCAAAGGCGGCAGTGAGCTGCGTTTTATTTGTGACGTGTGGCCAAACATGTTTGTCATGCAATAGCATAACTTATACACTTCCGGCAGCATCAGGCAGCCTGCCTGTCGCTTTGCATAGCGCACCGCAATTGCTCATTTTGAAGTTGACTTGCTGGAAATACACACGCTCTCTTGCATGCAACACGGCTTGAACTTTGGTTATTAAACCTTTCCTTTGCTGCAGCAACCGAAAGCTTTCGTTGTTGCCTCTTAATGGCTGTGACAATTTTGATACTCTCCAACTTACTGCGCCTGCATTTGGTGAGACTTTATTGCATCTTTTAAAATTAGATTTCAACTCGTATTCGCTGCCTAGCAAGCTACTATTGGCTAGGCGGTAATATACTGTCCAGAGTTAGACATAAGGTAGCCTTTTAGTTGCCGGATCACTGCAGTATATTTCAAGCTGATATCTTTGCTATTGGGAAAGCCGTGAAGCTGGTTGGGTAATGCACCTGCAGGCAATTCCAGAGTCAACCTCTACGTAGATGGCCTAGCAGCACTCAAGGCAGTAACCTCGTATCGCATATCGGCCAAAAATGTATTGCCAGTGGAAAGTGTTGCCAGAGGCCAGCAACTTCACTTCTACTGGGTGTCAGGCCACAAAGGCATCGAGGACGAGGACAATGAAACAGTGAACGAAATTGCCAACAGTGGTGCACGGCTAAAACCCGATAACCTGACGATTTGGACAGAAGAATGGTAAAAAAATCAAAACCCTATTGAACTAACCTAACCTAACCAATACCTATTGTTTCTTTATCTCCTTTTGCTTTTACTAATTTGGTTTTTGTGTTTTATACCAGTTGCAAGGCACTTTGCGTCCAATTCAATTCAGCTATAGAAACCATGACTTTCAATTTTATGTGTGTATGTCAGAAGCATATAAGTGTAATTTAAAAGCAGATATTGAACGAAAATTTATAGTAACATTGCTCAAGAAACTGTCTAAGCCAAAATATCAGAGCCTATGTTTCACCTATTAATATCAGATAGAGCAAATGGAATTGTTTCTACAGTACAGAGCCCCAAGAATTTAGATCCAAATATTTTGTAGTTGAACCTAAGCCTTAAAAGCAAAGCGAACTTCTTTTGTTGAACGCAAAATTTATTTTTAGGTAAAAAATAACGTCGTGGATCAGCTTCAGCCGTGCTCTGTGGCATACAAACGAACTATTCTTATAAACTTATACTTATCTAAATAACATACAAGCCATACGTTTAAAAATACAGATCCCATTCGACGTCCAAACAGAGTTATATCAGACGAAAGCGTCAAAAAAATTACAAAAAATAATTTCCAAAAGTTGTAATAAATTAATTCATTTATTATATGAAAAATATTGGTGAAAATACTTTAGATATTTTTTCGGCCATCAAAACACACTAACCCCTTAAGAAATTTTATTTTTTTTATTCGCGACTCATACTTAATGGAATCGATTTCAGAATCAAAATTTTTATAGCTGATACCTCTTTATGATTATTTGATAATTTAATAATTTACAAATAGTGTTTTGCGGTTAGGTGTCTTCTCTCCTCTTTTCCCCTTTGAAAATGATACCGTAGATAACAATGGAAAACTTCAAGGATCCCCAATAAAGCGCCATTCACGATAGTAACGCCTCGTATAAAGATTGGTTACCTTTAAATTAGTATCAGTTTCTGACGTCAATTAAACTCTTATACTCTCCGAAGCCACTTATGCCATTATATTACTATCTTTATTTTTCTTTTTTTTATTTTAAACCCTATTATTCAACAACTTAAATGAATTTATGGAAAAATCAACTATTGTGAGCATAGCGATTCATGTTCGTCTTTTTTTGGTCTATATCAATCTTTTGAAGCGCAAACAACAATAACATTTTACTCAAATTAACTTTGGTCTTAATCCTCTGGATAGCCAAAAAACAACCTTTTGAAGGCGAGTTAAAGTGTCATGTGAAAAACATCCCCAATGAAAGGAAGAAAACAGCTTCAGATGAGAGGTTCTGTTTCCCCAATCGATGACGATGGAGCTCGCATAGCAATTACCTGTCTGAAGAACAACGAACGGATTGCTGGCCGAGCTATTTTAATACGGCAACGAAGAACGACTTGCGCACTGTTAAACTCGGCTATATCCGAGTAAGAAGAATGTGCCGTTGATTGAGGTTTTAAAACCATGTGAAACCGTTAAAAGATAATGCTACTGACAATAACTCGATTGCCGAAAAACGACAAGGCACGAGGCAATAACTTTCCTTAATGCCGCCCTCATGTTGCAAGACCGGTTAAAAGCTATTTAGAAAATCGAGGCTGGGATATTTTGCACCAACCACCTTATAGCCCAGGCCTTGCTCCTTCCTTCTATTGTTTGCTTCGGTCCATGCAGAACCCCCTCACTAGAAAATGGTTCCCATCAGAACAGATTGTGTCAAAATTTAAAGTTAAAATCAAAATTGGCTTGATAATTTTGTGATATATAAATATAATGAGTATATCCAGATAACTTTCATTAAACAACTTTTTCAAAAAGGGCTGAACTTTTATTTCCTTCGACCTTGAAACTGTTTTAGGAGAGAACTTTATAGTAAAAGATATTCACTTAAGGGCTTTACTCTACGTTTCCTCACCACCGAACGTATTTTACTGTAACTTTTAGATTTTCCTTAGATAATGGCTAAAGCAAATCACCAGCATTCGCTTTCAAGCACCTCAGAAGCAACTAGCGGCCGAAACCACCAGACTAACGCCACGCATAAATAAGTTTGTTGCAATGCAAATTGTAATTTTATTTCATTCCCAACGAAAGAGAGTTGTGTATTTCCACATGGAAATTAAATAAACATCTGTTTCAATGGGTGAGTGGTGAAACAATCTAGATGCAAATGCAGGAGAAATACATATTCATGGCTACTTTGTTATCAAATGGAAGACGGCAACTGAGCGCGTGTGTCTATGGGTATGTATGTATGTGCGCATAAATAAATGTCAGCGATGTGAATGAATATGTATGTGTAAGTGAACGGGAATAACTGCCAACAAAAGCGTGAACTTCATCACTTTGCAATGGCGAAAGTAACAGCCAGCAGCGAAATTTCTGCGCAAATGGCGCTCAACTTCGCCGTTACTTACATGTGTGGACGTGTGTGTACTCATTTATATGTATTTATATGTATTCATATGTGAGTTGGTGAATAGTTGTGGCAGGCTTTGCGTGGGACCAAAGCACTTTCGCCACTGTATATTTTAATCCGCTTTTATGCACTACATACATAACAATAACAGCAATAATAACAACAACAAAATGCCGCAACAATACAATTACCGCGTCGCGTCAGGCAGCTTAAATTCGGTCGATTGAGCGCTTTTGTCTATTTTGGTAGTATTTGGAGAGAGAGAAAGCTAAACTGTGAGAGGCAAAAGTAGAGTGTGAGTGACTTGCCACATCCACACTTTTACATATACCACTTCATTTCACAGCAGTTATTTTTCTTTATCTTGTTGTTATTGTTGTTGCTGCTGTCTTTATTGTTATTTCTATGTTGTTTATCTTCCAAGTTGGCTGCACTGTGGTGGCGATGTGTCTGTTACTCTCCTTTGGTAGTCGGCTAACTTCTTGCAATGGAGCTGTGAATTCCCCCATGAGTGGAAAGCACATGCATATACATACATAAGTATATATTAGGGTGTCTGTTATTTTCCAACTTTATTTTATTTTTTCAAACCCACACCGAGTATTCAGTATTTGCCCTAAAAAATCTATCCAACCTCATGTTGCTTATCCCAGGCATATAACATGCGATTTCTAGAACTTTTGAAATACATAAATACAATGATGATACAATAAATAGTCTCCAAAATAATTGAATCTAATATTCCTATACAGAATTTTCCACTAAACCCACTTAAAATAATGTAAATTCACACATTATATGTTACTCATACGACATGGTGGGCTCTATATATTCTCAATAGAGATCATTGACAACTTTAACTGCTTTAAACTTTCAAAGAAGTCAAAATCTAAAACTCAGTTAAACATTTACAAAAACAAATCATTTTGGCCAAAAATGGACACCCTAATGTATGTACATATATATCCCTGTAGTTGTGTGTGTTTACTGGTAAATTTATGCACAAATGAAATGTATATGTGTCCAAATATATTTTGTATATCTCATTTTCCGCTCTTAGCTATTCTATGCGCTTTATGAAAAGGCGTTACCATGTGCATATATAAATGCCCGTATACTGTCAATTTTCATTGTGTTGTTGTTGGCCAGCTGAGCAGGCGGACAGCTGATGTGGCTCAGTAGCGCTTGGAAGGATGAAATCAAAGTGAGTGATGCTTAATGTTGTGCTAATGATGCTTCAATGATTATCCGCTACTTACAACATATGCCTAAAGCACATACACGCACACACATATACAATGCCACATAAACATTCAAGCATATACATACATGCTTGTAGGTTGTGCAACAACACCAAGCGGGTAGATATTTGCATAAGCGTGTGTATTTGACTTTGTTGCTGAGCATTTGTGGTGAAAATTTTAAAACTGAATGGCCATAGGAGTCTGGTTGCAATTCGGTTGGTTAAAATGTGATTGAACTGAAATGTCGTTTTATGCCAAAATTACTTACATATATAAAGACTGATATTTGTGTGTTGGTATTTATGAGCAGCGATGCGTGATTTTATCAAAAAATATTGATTTCCAGTTTGACTCAGTACTATTGGATGCTTGTGTCAATGTGATTCATACGATATTTTAGATATACTTTCTGATTTCGTTTTTTTACATGTTTTTAAATTCATTTATTTATTTTATTGACAAGAGAAAGGGAGCCAAATTTTACAAAAAACTGCGGCTATGTTGGTTCAGGCACGAATTGTTCACAACTTCTTGTTGTTGCTGTAGCGAAATAAAATATTCTCCACTATCTTATTAAAGTGTTTACATGTTATTCTTCCTATTGTAGAGAATTAAAATAAAAATTGACTATCCATGACCGAATATGATCCAATAATCGATTAAGTTGGAAATACCTTCTCAGCACACTAAATATTCAGCGGAAATTGGATAAATGCGAAACTACTAAAGAAGCTTCCCGGCCGAACAATTTTGTATAGTATTCGAACTCCACGAATGAACAAACTTTATGCAAATATACTCAAAAAACTCAAAACCGATATATGTAGTTATTTTAGAAACTTTCCACTTATCTCAGTACTGGGGAAGAACACTGCGTGTAGAGAAATTTATAAGAATATTCAAAAAATACATTATAGTGCTTTCATTTCGTTTTGCACTTATTGCAATGCTATAATTCAATATATCGATAATTTTCGTGGAGAATTTACACCTTTTTTCTAGCCAATGATTTGCTTTTGGAGAAAATTTAATGTGTTCTTGTAAAAATTGTTTAAAGTGTTTCTATTGGACAATTCTTATATATTTACTACAGAAATTTAAAATGTTAGCCCTGTCAACACATTGTTTATTCTTACATTTCCTTAAAATAGTTCTTCTAATCTATAGTGTTAATTTTTAGGGCTTCAACCAAATACAACAAAGCTTTCGCTAAGTGTTTGCTGGTTGACTTGCTCAGCCTTCTAAACAGGTATTAATTTGAGTGCCTCGGCGCAAATGCCATAAATACAAAAGAATAGAACTGCTGGCGACTTAAGATGCCCGAAATGCCTTCAAGAAAGAAACTTTCGAAGAAAGCTTTTGAATCCTCGACCAGCTCAAAGCTATGTTGTGGAGCTACTTTAGTACTAGAGAGGAATCACGACCAGTAGCGCTTAAGTCAAGTGCAGAAGAAACGCAAAGAAAGCTAAATCAGGTCCAGCTCGCTACGGGAAAGACAAGCTACTTCTGCTAAAACCTTTCGAAATAAGAATGCAAAAGACTACTAATATTTTAAACCCATATAAAGAAGAAAACTGTCAGTTGTAAGGATGGACTCCAGTGTCAATTTAGCACACTAATGACAAACATTGCTGATCTAGCCAAAAAAAGAATACTGTTGATTTTCTTTCAAGAAAAGTAAAGCGCTGTGGAACTAAAGAAAACATCAAGAGCGCAATAGAACTAACAAATAATGGTGAGCAGCCAGATTAATAAAAGATGTACTACACATCTACACAACAGCTGTTAACCGGTAAAGAATACTTCAAAGATTATTTCCACAAAATGGGAAAATTCGAAGAGCCATGATGCCTATACAACGGCGCTACTGAAGACGATGCTGAACACACATTCTTTAAATGTATGCGAAGTCAACGAAAAGGTAGCACCGTAAAAGACCTGATGGGCCCAAAAAACTTGGACAATTTAATTACCGTCATGCAAGAGAGCGCAGCAAACTGTGGGATTACAGGGCTTGTCCGGAGAGTAATTTTACTGAATTTATTCCACCGCGACTATACATCAGAGCGTGCGCTAACCGACTGAATTCGGTAGGGGGCGTTTCTAACTAACGAACGAGTGGCTGGTCAGTTGTCTCCAAGCATCCGGAGAGTCAGGACAAACATTTTCGCGCGATGTGTTCCTGCGGGTGGTGCGAGCCGAAAATGCAGCGTTCGTTAGAGCAGGGGTACGCGATTAAGTCCTGTGTAAAACTCAGTAAATCTGCGACAGAGACGTTTGATATGAACAAGCAAGCTTACCCCGATGTTGCTTTAGCCAGAAGTGGCGTGTTTCGGTTGCACAAGTCCTATGCGGACAGCGGGGAAGAGGTCGATGATGAAGACCGTGCTCGGAGTCCTGCGACTTCGACAAACACTGTCAATGTGACTCCTGTGCGTAAAGTTTTGAACTCAGACTCAGACTGTCGACTAAGTATTCGCTTAATTTCGCAAAAGTTAAATTTATCAAAATCTTTGCTTCATGACATTGCGACGGAGCACTTCATCATGCGCGGAGATGGTCCAAAAGTGCTCACTGACGACCAGAAATTGCGGCGAGTGGAAGAGTGCCAAGAAAATTTGAATGTGTGAACGTGACAATCCCGAGACAAAGAGACAATCTTCCGAGTGGCACATGCACACAGCGGGGATCCAAGCCTTCCGTGACACCTTCAATGCTTGGAAATCGCGCAGGCAGCTGCATCGACGCAGAAAGAGCCAATTTTGAAAGTTTTTAAAGAATTGTAACGATTGGTTCAATAAATCTTTTTAAATTGACTCAGTCCTATTACTTTCCGGACAAGCCCTGTATATTGAAATTAGCGGCAATTTTGCCACGCAGCAAAAAGCGGGACCTGGACGAGGTTGGGAAAATATAAAGCACCCAACCGAATACCGAAAAATCCATACAAGTTGACTATACACTCCGGCAAAAAATGTATTCATAAGTGACTCAAAACTTGAAGTTATCCAAGCCTTTCAAAATAAATTTATTCACACTACAGCCTGAGCAACTTTTTTTTGTGAGAAACAATTTGCTGCAACGAACTCTGCAGCGGTCTACTGTAGCCATTAAGCTGCTCTTTTATCGAAACCGACGGTATGAGACAACTATTGCATATATGTAGCTGTCATACAAACTAACCGATTAAACTAAAGACACAACATTAATACTACATAAGTATAATTAATGAGCCCAATAAACTACAGTTTACATAGACCAACAATATTGCAATATTTTTAGTATTAGAAAAAATGCAAAAAAAAGTACATTATTTATTAATTTAATATGCAAATGTGGTAAGGTACCAAAATCATTCCGGAATAACAACTACATATATACCAGCAATATGAATTTGATAACCACAATCAATATGAAACTCACATACACAAGATGTAATGAAAGCGGTCTGCGAGGAAATTGCATTCCCGACGTCTCACCACAACTTGCTTAGCCCAGCAGCTGCACCGCAGACCATAACACAACATAATGAGAAGAAAATCAAATAACCCGCAGTATCCCGACAAGTTCAATGCACTTTGAAACAAGCTATACAAATGTTCGCGCTGTGCCCCTGTGGTTCAACCGGCTGTCTGGCATCGAAATCTTATTATACCGTTATTGACCACCAACGTGGTTGCAGGCGAGTTAGTATAAGCGAGTGTATACCTTGTATGTGGAGCAATATTTGAAAACCTCAAACTCGAAGGTAAACACGAATGCTCCTACACCCATAAATATATATACATATACACCTACATATATGTATGTAGTTATGGCAGTGCCTTGCACCTACCGCAGTTGACCAAAAATGTAACTGTAACGATAATAGGGGTAACGTCGCTTATATATGCATTTCGTTCAGTTGAATGTTATGCACACCCTCGTCTTTGTTGTTGTTACTATTGGCATAGCTGCGTTCATATAGCTGCGCTTGATGTTGCCCTCAAGGAGCGCAGACAATTAGATTTACCGGTATAAAGTAATTTTGCGGCTGCAATAATCGTAGGCGATCGATTTTGCCACAAAACGTGGACACAATGTGGCGGATAGCAGTTGCATGAAACAATTGAAATTTTCAACTTCACCGACTGTGTGGGCGCATATGAAGAGGTACAATTTAGTATCGATATATAATTATTCTGAGGCAGAATATAAGTAGACCGAAAGTTCAGGCGCAGCTTATTTTGATTTATATTTCTGAAATTATTTAAGGTCCAACAATAAATTTTTAATAAATATACTTACACTGTAATAAAAGAGCACCCGGAAATTGTACATTAATGAAATTTTGCATTTCTAGCAAAATTTTGTGTGCGAAATCGTTGCAAATATTGGAATGGCTTACGCTGATTCATTTTTATCAAAAACACAAGCCCACGAGTGGTACAACACCTTAAAAGACGATCAGAGATCATTAAAGACATGCCTCGTTCTGGACGACCTTAGACCTCTTAAACTAATGAATATATTAAAAAATTTAAATATATGGTGCTTGAAAATCGTGGGGAAAGTGTTAGAGATATGGCAAGAGAGCTCGACATCTCTGGCGAGTCACTACGAGTGATTTTGGTGAATATTTTTGGTATGAAAAACGTTCTTGCTCTACTCGTACCGACAAAGCTAAATTGTTTTCAAAAAGAGTACCGTAAACAATCCTCGTTGGATATGCTTCATGATGACTGTTCTGATCCAACATTAATGGAGACCACTATAACTGCCGATGAGACATGGGTTTATGAGTTAAACATGCAATTAAGACAACAATCATCGAAATGGGGAGAAAAAAACGAGCCGAAACCAAAAAAATAGGCTCAAAAATCAGGCTGATCCTGTTTCAGTTTTTCAATATTCGTTGTTAGGAGCAGTATTGTGTTGCTCCAGAGGGACAGACCGTCAATAAAGTGTGCCGGTCGAAAACGGCCGGAATCGTGGAAGAACAACTAATGGATTTTACACGATGATAAAGCACCATCGCATCGAGTCACGATTGTGACCGAATTTAAAACCAAAAACACAATGAATACGATCGCTCCATCACCTTATTTACCAGATTCGACTTTATGTGATTCTTTCTTGTTCCCCAAACTAAAATAGCGTCTACGTGGAACCCGTTTTCAGTCGATCGAAGAGATAACGCAAAGTTCGCAGAAGGAGCTGAAGGCCATTTTTTCAACTGGTGGGGATTACTTTAAAGGCGACAAAATAAATAATGATGAATAATTAAATATTTTGCATTGCCGGGTACGTTTTTGTCATGTGTATACCGTTTTGTACGTCCAAGTCTCCCATACGATACTTAGTACGGTATTCATCGCTAAATTGAAAGTTTCGTGTCGAGCGACGGGAGCTCTACCTTTATATGTGCATACTAGTAATTCTGACTTTAGAGGTACGGAGTTCTACATAAGTATTTAAAGTTTTTGACAGCCAGTCGTCAATATTCAATTAGTTTTGAAAAGTAGCTGCCTTGCTGTCTAAAATTCCAAGCTACCATATATTTACCCTACATGGTTCTAATGAAATAATTAAATAATTTGCTTGATGTACTGTAACCAATTTAACGATTGGCGACCCTTCCATCAAGGACTTAACCTTCTGATAATCTGACTTTTTGCTTAGCAAAGCACCATTATACTAAAAGGCACTGAAGGAAAGGACTCGCAGTCACCCTCAGTCTTCCGACAGCAGGGCAACGATATTAGCTTTCAGCTCGCTTGCTGTGCGTTTCAGACTATGTCGAACGGTAATCTCGACGTATTTTCACTAGCATTACGTTACTACATGATTTGAAATGTCCGAGTGCCTGGCTACAGCAGTATTTCAAGAGACTGCAAGGCTAATGAACTTGCTGGAACAGCTAGGACAAGTAATTCAATCTTAATAACTGCGAAATGGGAACAAATAAGAGCTCCGTTGGCTGCTTGTGGTTCACTACTGAATTGTTGGGTCTCAGACCAGCTCAGCAAGAGTTGGTCAACTACTAGCAGCTGTGCAGTCGCAAAGTCTTTCTGACCTATGATAAATCTTAAGACATCTAATGAACTCTAGGCTTTCAGCGATGTCTTTCAGTGGTTGTAGAAGTTTTAACTCAATGTTGTTTTTCATCTAACTACATTATGGAAAGTAGATCGGACAGTCTAAATGTCATACCCCGTCACCCCGAATCATCAGTCACCTAATCTAACATAATCTAGATCTGAAAGGTAGATCGGCTTTTATGAGCTACAAAGGTCTTGTATGAAATATTGAAAAAAAGCTGACAGTGCCTTGAGGTTATTGGAAGAAGATCGCCTGATACACAGCAGACGTCCAGGAACAGTCCAAAAAGTGAACTTTACCCGCGAAACCTGCTCCAAACATAAAGAAGACTGCCTTATCCGTCGAAAATATGCTGACCGTATGGGACTTACAAGCTTTGGTCTGCATCAACTACATGGAGAAGGTCAAAACGGTGGTTGGCAAATTGCGGGAAATCAGCCTTATCTATCGTAGAAATCATTGACCTTGTACCTTTCTAAGCATAGACCATATTTGGTTCCAATTGTCATATTTTCGTTTTCAAACTTGAAATAACTTTATCCTGCAAAAATTTAAGTCCAAAGTGGAGCTTATATCAGCCAAACATATTTTTCAGACGGGTTAAAATGGTTGGATTTTTGTTAATCACATATTTTCAGGTTCTAGAAGACTATGGACTAAGATAGGTAGTGTAATCCTAATGGCTTTTGCGTATTGAAGGACCTCCAAATGTGGTTGAGAGAATCCTGTTTTTCCTCTGTGGGGCGAGATATTGAAAACAGAAAACACTTGGGCACCACTTTTGGTAGAAATTTTAATAAGATTTAAATTTTTATGGATACAGTAAAACGATGAAATGCAAGTGACATTAATGTAAGAATAATCCTTAGTTAAGTATAGCGAAACCAGAGAGGACTGAGAGGTCAATATGTTACTACCTTTTGTCTTAGAGTACATAACCTTATACTAGAAGGAAGTTAAATTTCTAGGTCGAAACTTTTGCATAAAATACATCAGAAGGGAATGTTATTTAAATTGAAGAGGAGCTGCTGAAAGTACACATCACACTCAACCCTGTCTGTCAATTGGGAATATTCGTTAAAAATATTATTATTTCTAAACAATTAAAATATTAGATTCAAAAATTTAAAAAAAAAATTAATTCAAATTTAAAGAAAAAAATAATTATAATTAAAAATTTTAAACTTTAAATTTTTAAATTCCATAGCCTACAACCATACTTTCCGCATACTCCTTGAACAATTATTTGGCATTAACTGTGAAGCGATTCTTACGCGAATATTTTTCAATAATTAGACATTAAATTCAGAAATTCTATATTTTCTTAATATTATCTACACGCCTAAGATAATATAATGCATAGAGAACTTTAACCATCAGCTGCGCGCTAAATCGACCAGCACTTAGCAAACCCACTCGCATATGGCGAAACATAATCAATGACCTGTTCACTACAAGCCCATCAGCATATGCATGCGAAAGTGTCCAAAACACAGCTTATGCATTAACCCAGCCATTGCATGCGCTATCGGTATTAGCGAAATCTCGAATAATCACCAAATATTACAATTATACTTAGCACTACAACAAGGTTGCGTATACGCCATGTCACACCCAAGTGAAAGCGGCCACTGGCAGCCGAATGCAACTGGGATTGTATAGTAAATTTAACGTGTACATAACACTGACTCTGTCTGTATTTGCGTCTGTGTATGCATGCGCGTGTGTGGTTGTGTGTTGGCAGTGCAAATGCACGAAATCAAGAGGCAAGCTAAATTAATAGCGAAAACATCTTGACGCTAAGACAAATGGAAACGCAATTCCGCAACAGATAAGCGAATGTATGATGCTGTGGTGCCGAGCTGTAGATGATGCCGTTACTTAGTGTAATGCATCCATTTAAACACACATACACGCAAGCACTTATATATGTGTGTGTTTGCTGGGTGTAATGATGAGCGTCTACAACAGCCTGTTTGCCAAGAGTAGTGCAGGACGGCGCGTGCGGCAAGTGGCCAAAATGTAGGAAATTTACAAAATGCACTTTGCATTACAGCCGCATTGTTCATTAGGACGATGGGTGCATGTATGCATTGTATGTGTTTATGTGCGTTTTCGTAGGTGTTGCAGGCAAGTGTTGTGGATTTAGCCCCTCCATTGTAAGGTTGCACTTTATTTGACTAGCTGAGGCAGGCTCTATGCACATAAGCATGTGGCGTGTATAGGAAAACAGACTCATGACGCAAGGTAGAGGTCGCTGCGATTGGCGTTGGCTAACACCAAAAGTATAAATTTACTTGCCAAAGTGTTGTCTTGCGGTTTCGGCCAACACGTTGTGTGTGTGTGTCCGACAAGCATTGGCCAGTAAACAAACGAGTGGCGCATAAATACAACACACACAAAACCAACAACAAACACTTGCAAAAACAACAACAAAGCACACCAATTTACTACTACAGTCGAAATATGAGCATAGCAAACGAATTATTCGCCTTTACCTGCAGCTTCTCTCGAACCGGCGTTCCGCCATCTGCCACTGAGCTGTTTTGCTTCTCAAATCGTTTGATTGCCGGCGCCGTCAAGTCGTCAAAGGGCGTTGTGTGGTTAATGTGAAAATCAGTGTGCCGCTTGCCAAAATGCTGTCGGTACCCCGAAATAGCAACTGTCAGTTTAACTCCGTTGTCTGTTTAACTCAGCTCAGCTGCTGAAGAAGTGCTCAGAACGGTTGCTGGCATTTATATTGCATTGCCGTGGTGCAACTCGTTTTTGTATTGCCTGTGCAAATGAGCATTCAATGCAATTTTGGCAAGCTGAGTGGATATTAGACTTGTATTACCCCCGGGAAACTGGATTAAAAGTCAACTAAACTTTAATGAGCAACCTAATGCGCATTGGCTGATAGCAATAACAAAAGGTTCACTTGAGTGAAATGTTCATGCCAATCAATGAATGCAAGTCGGTGTCAATGTACTGCTCCTGTTCACAAAAACGACTTTGTTTCTTCTTTCAGACTACCTTCACACTTATATGCAATAAAAGCGAGTGTGCCAAAATTCCGAAGACACTCAGACAACATTCGATAAATTAGGTATTCAAAAAGTAGTCAGTCAAACCAAATTCCATTTCTCGGACATTGTTGTTTCAAACTGGGTGAACTACGGTGGGATACTTCAAACAGAATACTTCAAAGCCCTTGCAACAGCATATAATATATCATCGTGCATAATATATTAGAAAACAGTAAAATGCTTCCCCACATATTTTCAAAACATAGATAGATACCCTTCCCCAGGGTTGGCGTTGCATTTGGGATCCGCCACTTAAAAAATCCCCACCAATGAAAAGAAGAAATCTGCCTCAGGTAAGAGATTTACTGCAGTGGTCATATAATAGAGCGCAAGTTCAGTGTGGGATTCGTGAAGGGTGAGAGACTAAGAGACTCACCAGCTGGATGAACATCTCGCCACAATTCGCATCAAAGCGAAGTTTTTCAACATATCGCTAATTTGCGCCCACCCCCGACGGAAGAGAAGGACGATGTCACCAAAGATGCCTTCTATTAACGCTGGGAGCGCTGCCCCAGCCACGATGTCAAAATCGTGTTTGGCGACTTTAAAGCCAGGGTGGGCAAAGAAGGTATCTTGGCGCAACGGTCGGAAAATTCAGCCTCCATGATGAAACATACCCAAAAAGGTTGAGCCTGATCGACTTTGTATAGGCCCGAAATATAATTATCTGAAGTACTAGATTCCAGCCTAAGAAAATTCATTAAGCTAACTGTCACCGGTTCGAAAAATCACAAACCAGATCGATCAAGTTGTAATAGACGGAAGACATGTCTCCAGTGTTTTAGACGTGCGTACACTCCGAGGTCGTAACATCGACTCGGACCAGTATCTTGTTGCAGCCTCTGTGCAGTTAAAACGCACGTCAACAAACACAAAGAAGGTTCGACATCGGGCAGCTGCAATCAGACAGTCGAACGATTTTCCAATCGACTTGCACTCCTACTCTCTGAGAGCACTCATCAGCAACTCGGTGAAAGGATACTGTGACACGGTATTTCAAGCTCGAATAGCAATTACCCATCTCAAGAACAACAAAGCGACGAGGGTCGATGGATTGCCGGCCGTGCTATTCAAAGACGACGGCCAAGAACTGATAAAGACTATGTTTCAGCTTCTTTGTAGAATATGGTGGGACGAAAGCATACACGACGAAGGGAATTTAAGTGTACTCTGCCCAATTCACAAAAAGGGAGACCCCAGAAACATCGTTTTGTCTATACTCGTATTGGAACATCGCATATAGAGTTCTGTCTATGGTACTGTATGTAATGTTAAAGCCCTTCGTCAACAAACTGGTTGGACCTTTTCAGTGTGGTTTCAGGCCTAGCAAATCAACAACTCACCTCTCCGAGCCGTTCGATACACAACGAAGTTTCAGACAAGGCAACTCTTTAGTCTTCAATCTACTCTTGTAGAAAATAATTCGAGCTGCAGAACTAAATAGAGAAGATCCTTTTTCAAACTAAGTAGGCAATTGAGAAGTAAAGTCTAACAATATCTGATGAGTCGACGTCACGAGAGATTTATGGTACTTTGCGCTTTGGCAAGTTCGAACACCGCAGTCGATGGAACGATGAGCAGTACGAGATATACAGCAACATTGTCATATCGTCCAAATGGATGAAAAGACTCCTAATCTGAGAGTATTCGCGGCACTACCCTACGAGTAAAGCAAAGGAATGGGAAAACATCCACTCCATTGGAAAGACCAGGTGAACAAGGAATTGGCTACACTAGGAATCTCCAATTGGCGCCAAACAGGGTAGCGAAAGAACGACTGACGCGCTACGCGAATATAGACGAAGCCACGTCGTGAGATTGAAATGGGGAGAGAGATAGTCGGATCTATATAACCAAAATGGAAGTTGGTATTAACAGATCAGGTCAGAACAGGTCTTGTAAACTTCAACTTCAGACACATTTAGTAATTCCAATTTTTAATATAGCATCATATAAAATCTGATTTGTGCATAAAAAGTGAACGGAATGAAATCTTAAACAAAGAAACCCTGAAGCTTAACAACTTTATGCAGCAAGTAGGCACTCGCCAAATACAATTCGACAGTCTATTAATTAAGTAATCTCAAAGTATAACTAGAAATCATAAATTCTTAAGAGGCAGTAATATTTTACACTTCGAAGATTCTATATTATTTGCCTGCAGTCCGAACTTTGCTTTAATCACTGTAATTGCCTTGAAAAGTTTTAATTACAGTGAATTATTGTTTGCCCGGCTCACATAAGCACTTCTTCATACATACATACATATATACTTTACATAAACTCGCTTTTGCAAATCTCAACTTGTGAATACCACCAGCCATTTTACAGCCAGTGGCCACCACCAACCAGCAGCACCAGCATTCCACAGCTGCTTCCGTTGTTTACAGTCGCTATTCAATAAACTTTTTCCAGCTTTCAATGAGTATTGAAAAGTTCATATTGCAAATATTTGTTTAAATCGATTTTGCAAAATGTTGATTCAACATTCACAACTACATGCATAAATCCCGTATTACAATGGAGGCAGGCAACAAGCTCTGCTAAACGGAAAAAATTGTACATTATAGAGTCTGGGAGATGCAATAGCCAGTTCATAAAGTTATTGGTAGGTACATATGTATGGGGTAATTTTTTAGGTTTACATGGTATGAGCCGCTGAAGAGATTGCTGTCAAACAGCTGTCATCCATCAGCTGAAACCATCAATAATAAAGTATATTTCTTCATCTTAGACATATTTCATATTTGAAGAGCCAAATTCTATCTAGTGATGTCGAAGGCACTAAAGGTCTTCATTATAGCACAACAAGCTGTAGAGCGTAGGAAATTATCTCTCTATTGTGAGCAATTTTTTGAGACTACGAAATGTTGTCAAAAGCTATTTAGATTTTTATCTACGAACTAATTTTTCAGAAAGTACGGCAAATCAAAGGTCAAGTCAGTTAAAACTGAGTGGCATTACCTACGCTGAGAATAAGGTAGCAAAGTTTAATCGCCTGTATGGTATATTCAATAAACCGTCGCAATGGTCATATCTCCGAAACTCAAACACTTTACATGTCGTAAAACTTGTAAGCTCATTAAACTATAGTATTTACCATTTCATTAATTTTTTTAACCTTTTTGATTTTAAAATAAAATTCTAATACCTTTCTAAAACACCCTTTAAATATACAAGAGAACGTTACCCAGTAAATGTATAAACCAATTATTAGTAATTTTGTGATTTTTTGATTTATATCCAATGGTAAGATAAGGAAAGATGTGGAAATAGCAAATGAGACCATTTTGTCATTTTAAGAGTTTAATCAGGAAATTTAGTTTAGTAATATAGAAAAAATTATTCGATAAACTATGTCAAGGGTGTATCCTTTATAACGAAAATTCAAACCCTAAATAAGCCAAATCGCAATGTAGTTTCGTACATATTCACTACAATATCCTTTCCCTTAAGTGAACAGTTTTCGCTACAAATATTTTCGAATACTACTTTTCGATTTAGATTTCAGGCAAGAAAACTATTGCAAAGATCAATGAAATCAAAAATTAAGTTAGATGAGAAGTAAAGGGCGACCCATTCCGAGGAACCTTACTACCTAGAAAATACACAGGAACTCCAAATGTTTATTATCATTCGAAGGAACAGTCTTTGGCAATTATTTTTTGAGAATTATCTCTTTCATATATTGTTGAGTCAGATTTTCGATGACTCGTACAATCATTTCGACTGGCAATTTGCCAATGACACGCATGATGTTTTGCTCCAAGGCCTGAATCGTACCGGGATTGTCCGCATAGACTTTGGACTTTACATATTTCCACAGGAAACACACGATCTTGGTGGCCAATTGATCGTTCCAAAACGTCGAATTATCCGCTCTCAATTGACTGATGCGATGTGTGAGTACAGTGGCGCCATCTTGTTGAAGCCAAATGTCGCCGAGATTACGAGCTTCATGGCGCAATAATGGTCACACGTGATCTGTCAAAAGCAGGCTAATGAGAAAAAGAACCTTTATTTGGATCACCCGTTATTAGGAATTTTAATCAAATTTTAGGTATTATCAAACTTAGCGGCGAGTGTTTTATGATTTCTTCAAAATAGCATGTTGAAAGTTTTTTAGCATTTGAGGTATTTTGCATTATTTGCTCATTATCTGCTTGGTCAACGACAAAACAATATTCAAAAGATAAGGTATAATTTAATACATTCGTAGAAATTTATGTACCGAAAGTAGTTTCAAAATTCAACAGCGGTCTAGCAAACATAAAAATTGAAACAAAATCAATTGGACTCTTAAATACTTAGATACCAAAAAAGAGTCCCTTGAAAGCCAAAGAATATAAATAAAATTAAAAATGAAAAGAGCCATTTGAGACATGATGTCCGATTTTATAATAAAAATACGATTGCTCCGGAACTTTCGTTTTCGATGCATTAAGTATTTTTCAATTCAAAATCCACGAAATTTCAGACTAACTGTTTTTTTCTTTCTCAGGCTCCTGTCCAAGAAATAAATGGCTAAATAAAAATGTTTAAAAAGTGCAAACTTTTTGATAAATCCACATCTGTCTGAATTTAGAACCAATTACAACTGTATAAATACTTTATACATTGCGACAAAAAAGTATAGGGAAATTGTGATTGAATTCGCCTGGTAAACGATATTTCAAAAAAATATATTTTTCTAAGACGAGTGTTCTTAATTACTATGCCAAACATGTGCGCAAACTGTTTACCATGTTTTATCAGCAGGTGTTTAATTCGGTACACCTCAGTATAGCGTTGCGATTTTTACAATGAATAAAACTATCGAACAAAGAATTTGTCTCAAATTTCGTATTTCTAAAAACCCTCAAACCTACGAGTGGTATAAAGACTTCAAAGACGGTCGAAAGATCGTTGAAGACATGCGTCGTTCTGTACAACCCTCGATATGGTGCGTGAAAATCGTCAGGCAAGTGTTAGAGAGATGGCAAGAGAACTCTCGAGTCCGTTAGAATAATCTTGGTTGATATTTTGGGTATGAAACACGTTCTTGCTGGGCTCGTCTAGATAAAGTTGAACTTTTTCAAAAATAATACCGAAAACAAGACTCTTGGACATGCCTGATCGTGCGAATTCCGATCCCACATTCATGGAAAGCATTAAAACTGCCGTCGTGACATGAGTTTATGAATTTGACTGGCAAACAAGTCAACAATCAACGGAATGAGCAGAAAAAAACGAGCCGAAACCCAAAAAAACGCGGCAAAGGCACTCAAAACTCAAAATGATGCTCATTGTCTTTTTCGATATTTGTAGTTTGGTGCATCATGAATTAGTTCTGGACGGACAGACAATCAATAAGAAGTTATTTTTTGCCGTATTGAGGCGTTTGCATTGGAAGATTCGTCGAAAAAGGCCGGAATTGTGGAAGAACAGTTTTACACAATGATAATGCACTTACGCATCGAGCCACGCTTGTGACCGAGTTTAAAGCCAAAAACGCAATGTATACCATCGATCAACCACCGTGTTCACCAGATTTAGTTCCGTGTGATTTTTTCATGTTCACAACACTGCAATTGCCTCTCCGTAGAACCCGTTTTCAGTCGATCGAAAGGATAAACCAAAATTCGCTGAAGGAGCTGAAGAAGGCCATTCCAAAAATTGTTTCGAGGACTGGAAAAATCGTTGGCATACGTGTGTTACATTTGGTGGAAATTACTTTGAAGGCGCCAACATTTTCTGTCAGTCCGCCTATAAATACGAAAACCTCTCCCTCACCTACTAAGTGACCGATCAGAATCCAGTCCTTCTTTGATTTTTTTTATTGAACAAGATGTCTTCTCGAAATGTGGCGCAAATTATTGCCTGTCACAATGCTATAATCTCCGAATACTTTGTTTATAAAAACTGACTTATCAAAGTCAAGTTCATGTGTGGAAAACTTTTTTGTTTATATCTGAAAGTAATTATGATGAGGTTAAGGTTATACCTTATTTTTCACACACTAAAGACACAATAATTCAAGGAGGATAATAACATTAAAGTAGTTTAAGAAAATAAAGTGTACGAAGAGTTGAAAAGACTAACCCAACAACTTTATCATTCTACAGGGAATTATCCATCTGAATTCACTACTTCGAACGAGGTGGATTGAAGAGCGCTTATTTTAATTTAACTCAAATAAAACTACTTAATATAGTCAACTTCAGCCCCAAGTACTTTCTGCTTATTGGGAATTCATGAAAGATTGATTGAAATGGCAAGAAACAGGCACAGCCAACACACCTCCAACCGACTAGTATGTATGTATGGAACATAAGTATACACGAGCACAGCGTTGCTTTAGCTCATTTACTCACAACAAGAATTAGCAGTTTTGCATACAACAAACAAGTTTTCAACTTTTCTGCTGGTCGGTATTTGCTCGAAGGATTAACGTGAAGGATAATGCATGCAAGCATGAGTCAATAAACATATGTATGTATATGTGTATAAATGTTGAGCATTTTGAATGATAACAGATAAAGGAATAAAAACAAGCGTTTAACTAATGAATTGTGCACGAGAAGGAGGCAATGAAGCGAATGAAGGAAAGAGGAAGGTAAATATGGAAACAAACAAATGAGCACAAAAGTAACTAACAGGAAGTAAAAAAAAAAAACTCATGAGTGAAGAAATAAGGCAGAAAGGGAAGGAAGACAGACATTAGAATCCACAGTCCATATGCGGTTCAAAGCGGCGAACGATGAGCGGTAAGTTAGGCCTCAACTAAACATCTAAGCTCGCACATATTTTCGCATTTTTGCTTTGAAAACGCGCTGCAGCAGTCAAAACATGTGTTGAATGCATAAGTTTATACGCTTCAAAGGTTAATCAGAAAGTAACGTACACACACACTTACTTGTGCTTGCATGCTATGGATTTTTTCAGCATTCTTCCAGTTTTTTTTTGTTTTTTGTTGAACTGCAGCTCATTAGAAAATTAACCAAGTTGAAATGCCATTGAGTTGGGAAAACATAATACTCAACTCGTTTTCGCATTACCAACTTTTTTTCATTAGCCCTGCTTGCAACTTTGTTCAAGCCCTTTAGGCTGCAAAGCCTTACTCAACTCAGAGCCTTCGCACGCTTTGAGCAAATTACGCAAAGGGCTGTGCTTAAGCATAACGATACACACATACACATACAAACACATGTATGGTGTGGGTAATGATAATGATTTTCGGTTTGTTGATTTATTCCAGGTTTTTTCTTCGCTGCTCTTTGGCCTTCAGACTTGGTTGGCTGCCGCTTTGTCTTTGATTGCGTCGCTGTGTGGCAACTGTTCGTAGTTATGCTTTGAACTTCTGCGCTTGTGTGCGTACTTTTATTCAAGCATGTAAACTCGCTCAGTCATTGCACTCAATTACTCAATATCCGTTCGACTCATACACACGGTTGCATGGTGCGCATGTTTATTGCGGTTCATTAATTACGTAATTGTGGCGTGCTGCGCGCCACAAAGTTGCCATTTGATATTTTTTCTGTTTAAAGGCAAATCGGAAGCAGTTTGAGGAGTTTTACAATCAACCAAAGCCATAACCATTAATTTTATTGCAAACTCTCCGGGATATTTAAACTTTCTCTGTTATCAATATTTAATTATTATTATTTTGACTATAAGACTACAAGGTGTAAAAGCAACTCTGCCGGAAGAGTGATTATATTGGCTTTCGATTTTTTTGCCAACAAAATATAGAATTTTCGTTACCCGAAAATGAAGCTGGAAAACAAATAGTTCACTCTTCTTAAAAATTTACTCCTAGACATCATAAACTGTCACATAAATTTAGAAAATCATTAGATATCTTAGCGTAAGCGTGCGTTTAAGCTGACGTTGACCAACACCTAAAGCTCCGTCAGAATCGAGAAGGACCTCTCCGAGCCGTTCGATACCAAACGAGGTTTCAAACAAGGCGACTTGCTATCGTGCGGCTTCTTCAATTTACTGCTGGAGTAAATAATTCGAGCCGCAGAACTAAATAGAGAAGGTACCATCTTCTACAGGAGTGTACAACTACTGACCTATGCCTAATAACCGCGCCATTAATTCTGCTTTCTCCAGGTTTGACAAAGAAGCGCAGCAATTGGGTATGGTCTCCTGCCATCAAACAAACAGTCATCGCATTCACGACTAGGCTCCCACGTCACTGCTGACAGTCATAACTTCGAAGTTGTAGATATTTTCGTCTATCTTGGAACCAGCGTAAACACCAACAACAACGTCAAATCCAACGCAGAATATCTCTTGCCAACAGGTGCTACTTCGGACTGAGTAGGCAATTGAGAAGTAAAGTTCTCTCTCGACGAACAAAAGCCAAACTCTATAAGTTAATCATTATTCCCGTCTTGCTATACTGTGCAGAGGTATGGACGATGACAACATCTAATGAGTCGGCCTTACGAGTTTTAGAGAGAAAGTTTCTGTGGAAGATTTATGGTCAACGGCGAATACCGAAGTCGATGGAACGATGAGCTGTACGAGATATACGTCGATATTGACATAGTTCAGCGAATTTTAAAGAAAAACACCCAAACTGTTAGCCTATGCAAACGGCGTAGCTATTCTAGTGACAAGCAACTTCCTAAACATAACTAGTAATAGTTTTATGAATGTCATACATCAATCGAGACAAGGTGGTACTCTCTATAAGATCCTGTCATGGAGAATCCCGACTCAACGGGGTAGAGTTAACTAGTAAAGATCATGGAAGTGATTTTGGGCAGTGAACTAGCGTGGAACCCAATCAGCGGTTAGTGTTATTCAAGTAGTCAAGGCATTCTAATTTTAAGAGTTTTTGGTATGGTGTTCGACGGAATACTCCGATATGCTGTTGAGATAGCTAATATTGCAGGAAACGACATAAAGAATATCAATATAAAAGTCTATAGCCATGCGGCAATTAAGGCAATAATCTCATATTGCATCTGAGAATGTCCGTTGAAGCAGAAGGCAGTAGATGAAGCCGCTAACGGAAAGCAGCTGAATATACATTGGATTCTAGCCCACAAGGGCGTTCCGGGAAATTAACAAGCTGATGAGATCCGCAAGTCGCCGAAAGAGCTAACAGACGAATTAGGGTGATATGAAATTCCTTAGTGGCATGCAGGACCATGCATGAAAGCGGAAGGAAAATACGCAAGCTTTCTACTTACACTGTCTCGAAAGGACTGCAGGACGTTTGATGACCAAATCACATCCCAAAATTAACTGGCATGACATGCAAGCCTTATAGGCATTGTTAACGATCAAATATGTAGAAAGTGCAAGAACATAGGCTTGAGAAAGACGCTACAATGCCTCATCTGCCGAGGTTCGGTGTTATTTAGAAATCGGCTTAAATATCTAGAAGCTTCACAGTTAGAGAATGTTTTAAATTTCAGAAAAAAGTATCATGCCTCTAAAACAATATCTTTCATAGCAATTGTACAACAAATTTTAAAGATTTTAAATAATTTGTTTTTTATAAAAATTAAACAAAACAAAATAATAATAATAAAAATAAAAATAAATTTTGACTCACCCATTCACATATTATTTATAACTTCCAGCATGTCGGCAAATGAGGACAAACGTTGACAGGCATTATGATGACATATTTCATATTTATGACACTAAAATACACTATTTTTTCACTAGACACTTTTCATATCACAATTTCACTTCACATTCACTTGAGGTACTTTTTATAATAACTAACATATTATTCTTTATTCTATATATATATATCTCCTATTTCACAATTTACTGTTCACTTTTAAATAATTTGTGTTTATTTTAAATAAATAATCAATATTCATTTTCCTTTATTTCCAGATGATGGTTCACTAAGTCCATGTTTCGTGAAGCATCTTTAAATTTAGGCCAAAAAAATCAGTGAATTCACAACATGAAATAAAAAGAAATTATGAAACCATTAAAAACAGCGAAATAAAATTGTTATTAAAAAAAGAATAGGTATGCTATTTTTAAAGATATAACATTTATATCAACAGTTAAAAAAAAGGATATACCATATAAACACAAATCATGTCACAGTAATAAGAAGCCCGAATAATGTACTCATTTTTTAAGAAAATAAGACAAGTTTCAATATAGTCTAAAAATATTTTTAAAGTTTTCAAATATTTATCATTTTCTGTGATATTGAACGTAAGATGTAAATTTATTTCGAAAAACGGCCTACGAAAAGCGGATAAAGATAAAGAGCGGATGATAAAGGACTCTGTTGTAAAAACCAATGACACAATATTTTTCAAATAGACATAGTTGCGGCATATCGACGATTTGTAAACTGCTTTTATAAAATAAAAAAGTTGAAAAAATAACTGGTTTTACAATAAATGAAGAAACATGGAAAGTATGATAACCTCAACGGGAGGTAAATAAAGAGTTGTGCTACTTTTATACAGAAAAAACACAGAAACTTCAAATTTAATGGGAAATTTTTATTATCATTCTAAGGAGCTTTCTCTGCCATTAATTTTTTAAGGAATATCTCTTTCAAAGTTTGGCCGCGGCTACGTTTCAGATGCTCCATCCGTTTAGTTCGATTATCGATGAATCTTTCGACCATTTCTAAGGCCGAAATCGAAGCGGGATTGTCCGCACCGACTTTAGACTTTTCATAACCCTACCAGAAAAACTATAACGGTGTGCTATCATACGAACCGGCAGCTCTTCAGGTTGCTCTTCGTCCCAAATGCGGCCATTGTGCTTATTTACATACTCATTGAGCCATAACCATTGAGCCTCATCGTTGAATAAGATTTAGCTCGAAATATTCTTGGATTTCAAGTGCTCATAGAGCGAAGCGATGTCGCTTGGGAAGGTCGAGCGACTTCAGTTTTTGCAAAAGTTGGTTTTTATACGCTTTCAATTTAAGGTTTCGACGTAAAATGCACCAAGTCAGGGACTCTGCACGGTCTTCGTGTACACTTTAAGCTACGACTGCTATATCTTCTTCCTTGTGTGCTGGACGTGGTCTACTCAGTCGAATATTATCCAATAATTAATACTAAATCTCATGATGGGAGATTATGTTGACCATAAGTTGGGCGAAGCGCGCGAAACACATTCTTTACAGAACGTGAATTTTTGTAATAAAGTTGAACGATTTGTAAACGTTGTTCAGGCGTAAATCTTTTAATGTTGGAATGCCAAACATTACTGAACAAACATAACATGACAGCTCGACACGACTCACGCGTTATCTGTCAAAAAAAGGCGATTGAAAAGGTACCTATACTTGGATCACCCAGTATAAGCAACATGAGCAATTTATCTCCGAAAATAAACCAAAGGACATAAGCAAGCACAAGGCGCTTCACCTTCGATACGTAGATCAGCAAAAATTTCAATCTTTCGCACAAAACAAAGGTGTTTTGAAGCTTTTTGCGATGATGACTTATGGATGAAGCGGTATAACCACTGTATACAGACTTTGTATATGTTCGCACTACGATATTGTAAGAACAGTTAAATTAAACAGGTGGTTCGCGTCGACGAAAACTATCCTCCTGAGCAAATTATCTGCCCAGTAGACGGAACTAGAGGCAGCCCAAAAGTTAGATGGTTTGATGATGTGAACCAGGTTGGAACTACGAAACTCAAGCAAGGTACAGAAGTGATTGAAAAACCAAATAGCAGCAAGAGAAGACCCGCACCGGGTTGTGGAGCTGACCTACCAACATATGAAGAAAATCGTTTTTTTTGTAATTTCACGCTAGATGTGCCACTAAATTAGATATATGGGGCTGAAGGAAGCACTTTATCCATTTTTAACACTGTTTTAATAAGAAAACGTAGACATTTACCGATATTTTTTGGATACAATTCGATATATTGTTATTGGCACAGAGATCTACATATTTAGTATCTAGTGACCTCGAAAGCTGCAATTTTAATTAAAACTCTAATCTCAACACTGACATCAATATGAAGCGTAACGATTCATTTTAATATCACTTCAATCAATCAATATTTTCTTAAATTTAAATCATAAAAGAAGAAAGTTTTGTGAGTAATAAATATTGAGTTGAGATCGGATGTCTCGGCTCTACAAAGTAAAATCTAATTCTGGAGCTGTCAAGTAATCCATAAATCTGAACTCTATATTCAGCAGCCATAATTCATCGGGATGAGAAAAAGAGCAATTTCTTTATTAAAAAGAAAGGTTTAATTGCATATTTAAAGTATTTCATCTCAAAAAAAAAAATCGAATTTTTAAAAGTAATTAAAAGAGAAGAAGAAAAAAATTCACTGTCAATCACTCAACATACACAAATCAGCACTTCCAGTGAAGAAAATATATACGAGTACATTACAACAACAAACTCTTAACTCAAAGAAATAATAACAACCAAATCCTGACAACACAAAAAGATGATGATTGAAGAAATATGCTCGCATGCCTTCTTTTATATATAAACACACACACACCTAAATATGTATTTTATACTTTAATAACGTAACTGATAAAAACGCCGCTTCCATTGAGCGTGTAATTGCGACCTCACGAACCAACAAGCATACACTCAGGCGCCACAAGCAGCTGTGCATAAGCCAGTGGCAGATATAGACCCTTTCAAACACTTGTTCTCATGTCAGTATGTATTTAATAAATACACCGGCTCATGTGTACACGTGCATGTGTGGCATACGCCGATTGTGGAGTGCAAGTGAGCGGGTTAATTACCGGCATAAAGCAAACACTTTAACAGCTGCAGTCAAGCGCCAATTGTTGCTGGCGGAAACGGGGAGAAAAAGTTGTAATAACAGCGATACCGTAATGAAGAACACGAATGTGGCTGTGTGCATGCAGGATGAGTCGAACCACTCGTGCGCTCGGCATTTTTTCATTAACAATTTCTGAATTCAAGTGCAGAGAGACAAACATATTTACATAAATTTCTATTGTTTTTCTCATTGTTTTAACCCTTCGAAAGTGGATGCGTGTGTTTGTATGCTTTAATGAGTTTTTCCACTCCGACGCTGCATGCCGGCTGCGGATGTGCCGCCGCCACTTGATTGACTGATTTAAAATCAACCCCTGCACCAAGCAGTAAAGAAATTATCTCACTTTTGTTGTGAAGGCACTGTGCTGCAGAGAGAAGAACTTAGTGCTTTTAAACTCGATGCAAGTAAGGAAGAGTTAAGTTGGAATGCAGCCTCCAAACAATAGATACACTCGCAAATTTAAAAAATTAAAACAGTTTAAGATTTTCGGGACGTCTCAGGCTACGAGGAAGGTTGGAGGGCGAGATTTCTTTAGGGAACTTAACTTAGTCTCTGGTTACTAGACTATCGTAGTGCTTTTCAGGCAGAAATGGCTGCTATTAAGGTAGAAGTAGATTTATTACTCCGGAGCGTAACTTCGTTCAGAGAGGTGAGCATTCGCTCCGATAACACAGCGGCGATATTAGCGCTATGCGCTCAAAGTTAGTAAAGACGTATCTGTCCTCACTAGACATAGCATCATGCTATTTCGTCATCGTACTCGTTTGGGTAAGTACCTGGTTATAGTGGAATCGCTGGAAACTGCAAAGCCGATAAGCTAGCCCGAAGGGGCACAGTACCCCGATCAAATCGAACTCGGAACAAGTCGGATCTCCATTGTCATATTGTGCTCTAGCAGTTCACCTATGGTGCCGGCTTCGCATACGTTGGTCAAAGACCAGCATCTGTGCGACTACGAGTTCCTTCTGGCCTAGACTGCTGAACTGCTTGCCCTTAACAAAGGTTATCTTGCAGCAATCGTAGGAGTTCTTACTGAAAATTTTTCAGCACTTTTTGCCACATTGTCCAGCTTTTGCGAAACTGAGGCTGAAACATCTTCGTCGAACCAGGACACATACCAAAACTGATGTTGGCCGCCTCTATAAATTTGCGATCGGTTCAGAGCATTTTGGCGATTTATGAGAGTCTTACTGATAATTTGTTGTAGGAATTCTTGATTGCACAACGGATCAGCGTTATAAGCTGTCTAAGTGAGATTCAAATTTAGATCAACCATTTAAGCTAACATTACCTAAACTAAGTTTTTTTATGGTTCAAGTACCCCCAAAAGATTCATCTTTTTGGATACTTCTTTGCACAAAGATTTGGAGTTTTGAGGTGCTTAACAGAACGGCTCAATGACCCCGCCACCCCATAAGCCGCACCAAATCGTAATTTTTCGGGGAAGCAATGGTGACTCATAGAGTACGTGTGGATACGTGTGACAAAGCTATTGAGCCAGAAATGAGCCTCATCACTGAAGATGATTTTTCGATGAAAATCCGGATCATTTTCAGGTTGTTGCTCAGCTCAATTCACGAACATGCGACAATTCTGGTGATCAAGTAGCTCCAGTTCTTGCGTCAATTTCATCTCGTTGGAATAAAGGCGAAGATCTTTTTACAAAATACGCCTCAACGACGTCACAGAGATGCTCAATGCTTGAGAACAACGTGTTAGAGACTGATTTAGGTCTTTTCAATTGATGCGCCAGCGGCAGCAATATTCTCGGCACTACGGGCACTGCTTTGTCTCACTGACACGGAAACATTTTGTACTGTTCCTGTGGATTAAAATTTGTGCACTAGTTGCCCAATTGTTGATCTGACAGGATGGTTATGACGACCGAATTTCGGTAGTAAATTTTCATAAAGTTGAAAAAAAGTTACAGTTGTTCAAAAATGAGTGAAAATAATGAAGAAAATCCCTTTTTGAAATTTTGAAATTTTTGTATAAAAAAGTGAAGAATACACCAATGAAATTTGCGCAGTTTACGGAGACGATGCTGTATCAGTTCGTGTAGCAGAACAATGGTTCGCTCGTTTTCGTTCTGGAAATTTCGATGTGAAAGATGTACCTCGCTCTGGTCGACCTGTCATTGGAAAAGTCGATGAAGTTATGGAAAAGATTGACTAGGGCCATAACATAAGCAGCGCTAAGGAACTTTACATTCATCATCAAACGGTTTTGAGCCATTTAGAAAAGGCTGGCTGCAAAAAGAAGCTCGATGTTTGGGTACCAGATGAATTGTCTGTGAAAAATCTAATGTACCGAAACAGCATCTGCGATTCTTTGCTGAAACGAAATCAAATCGAACCATTTCTGAACCGAATGGTAATAGAAGATGAAAAGTGGATCAAATACGACAATAATGTGCGAAAAAGATCATGATCCAAGTGTGGTGAGGCTCAACAAATAATTGCAAAGCCAGGATTGACCCCTCGAAAGATTATGCTGATTGTTTGGTGCGATTGGAAAGGAATCATCCACTATGAGCTGCTTCAGTCTGGCTGTACAATTGATTCTACGTTTTACTGTCAACAACTGTTGAGATTGAAGCAAGCAATCGAAAAACACGGCCAGAACTGATCAACAGAAAGGGATTCGTCTCTCATCAGGATAACGCTAGACAACATACATCTGTGGTGACTCGACAAAAACTGGGAGAGCTTGGCTGGGAAGTATTGATGCATCCACCATATAGCCCTGGCCTTGCACCATCGAACTACCATTTGTTTCGGTCACTGCAGAAGTCTCTTAATGGAATAAAGTTGGCTTCAAGTGTACCGTGTGAAAATTACTTGTCGCAGCTTTTCGCCGAGAAACCAGAAAAGTTTTACACTGATGGAATAATGTCTCTAGCGGAAAAATGGCAAAAAGTGTTTAACCAAAATGGTACATATTTGGTTCATTAAAGTCCATTATAGACATAAAAAAATAAGTTGAAGTTTGATTAAAAATACGAAAAGACTTTTTAGACTACCCATATATAGATGACTTCGAAGTTGTTGTACAATAGTATAGCAAATGGCACTTCAAATATCGGCCGAAACTGAAAAAACAAAGATTTAATTAAGCATTATGTAAGCATACCAACATCAGCTCAGGAGTCTACTTTGAAGACGATAATAAAAACTTTCTTAAAATGCCTGAAAATGTTGTTTAATTTGTTAGTGATGTGCGACTCTAATTAAATCATATTAGATACCAAATGCTTACTCTAAACATATTTCCCTGAAACTTGGCCTTGATATCAACCATCCTTCACTAACGAAAACGCAAAATGTTTCGTCAGAATCAAAGAGAAAGAATATTGACCTAAAGGTTAACATATGTGTGTGCGTGTTTATCAGTATCATCGCTTAGTAAAATTATGAAGAGCTTGTGTGGGCTACACGCCAACTACATAATATTAACTTTTGATTTTGTGCATTTTCTCCGAAATGGTGCATAACCAGTTTGCTCCTAAGCAACAGCGGTAATTAACTATAAGCCGCGCAAATTAATTATTGATGCGAATGACATCAATTATTGGAAACTTCTGACTACTCACAAAACTAAATACTTTATTTGATCAGCGCGCATCAGACGCCATTATTAAATTAAACGCTTGAGTTAAGTTCAACTCGCGCATTTAATTAATTATTCGCCTAACTGACGCTACACAGATATATTTAAATGTGCGTTCGAGAAATTAGCAAATATTTGACTCAATGTCATTGCAATAACTAACGCGGAATTTGGTTAAGTTTTTGTTGCGCACATTTGACCTACTTACTTACACAATCGCAAATGCAAATTATTTAATTATTAATTGATAGCTAAATGCAAATATTGGCAATTTGATGATTTTTTTGTATCTCCTGCGGCAATTATTAACTATTTAGTAGAAAATTAAATTATATTTTTCAAACTAAATCTTTTGGATGACAAAATTAGGACATTTTACAACAATAATGTTTCATTAATACGAGTAATACAAAAATATATATTTTAATAAAAAAAATGTTGTTTTTTTCCTACAAACATATTTTCCCGGTTTACCAAAAAGTAGATTTTCGTTATCCCGTACATAATACTTAAGCCATTTAGTTTATTATCCTGTCACTTATCCAATTCATTTGTGTTGTACGCTTATGGTGCTTAGACTAAAGTGGGTTTCCGTTACCGTTATGACTTCCCTAGTATTGCTCTCAACGCTTGCTACTAAAACATTTCCGCAGCTAATATCGCTACTGAGTGTAGTTCCATATTTCACGAGCAATTAGTTGGCATTTCATCGTGCTGGAAGAGCTTAAAGAAAATTAAACGAAATTTCGCTGATCTTGGCATGCAGTGTATTAACTGGCAACATTGACGGTTCAAATTTACACGGAGAGAAACAGAGCCATATTTTGTTGCTCTTTTGGACAGCTATTACTCAAACTGCCTCTTTTAAAATCTCATCCTTATTCATAGCACATTAAAGAGAGTGGCTTAGTGGCCGACTCAGCACTAATTTATTGAGTGTTGTACACTTTACTAAAGAGTTTATGAATAGAAGCGTCAGTTATTTGAGAAAGAAAATTTTTTCCTAATATGATCCTGTGGAATTTCTCCAATTGGGCTTGACAAATTTAATTTTAAGAAAAATGGAACTAATTCTCCGTTGCTTTGCAAACTTAACCGTTTTATGACTATTCCCATCATCAAAGCAGGATGTCTAAAACTGTGGAAGTGCTTTATCCTTCGTCCTTCTTCAATCAGTTTCTGTAACTGGCTTCCGGTGAGACTATGTGGACACCAATAGGCTAAGATCTAGAGTAAGCTAAACTTTGCTGATACCAAAGAGTTAGCTGGTTCCCTAGCGATTTAATTTGAGCTTGAAGGATCTTGCGTCCGTACAGGTACCAACACCGAAAGTTACCAGCGGTCTTCCAGCTCCTACCAAACCGGATTTCTTCCTCCTCTTCTGCTTCCTTCGACGGCTACTACGTCGATTACTTTCAGAGCTGGAGTGTTTTCATCCATTCGCAGGACAAAACCTAGCCAGCGTAGCCGCTGTCACTTAATTCGCTGAACATATGTCAATGTCGTCATATATGCGTCCAACCCATGGCTGCATCGACGGCGGTACTCCCCGTTACAAAAGGACCATAAATCTTCCGCAGAACCTTTCTCCCGAAAACTCGTAACACCGTCTCATCAGATGTTGTCAACGTCCATGCCTCTACACCATATAGTGGGACGCGGACTTGTAAAATTGAGTTTTTGTTCGTCGAGAGAGGACTTTATTTCTCAATTGCCTACTCAGTTCGAGGTAGCTCCTGTTGAAAAAAGTTATTCTGTGTTGGATTTCCAGGCAGACATTGTTATTGTTGTTAATGATGGTTCCACGATAGACGAAATTATCTACGACTTCGAAGTTTTGACTGTCAGCAATGGCGTGGGAGCCAAGATGCGAGTACGCGGACTATTTGTTTGATGTCAGAAGATATTTTGTTTCGTCTTCGTTCACTACCAGACCCCCTTGCTTCGCTTCCTTATCCAGTCTGGAAAAAGCAGAACTAACCGCGCGGTTATTGAGGCGAATGACATCGACATCTGCGTACGCCAGAGTATACAGATCTCTTGTAGAAGATTGTACCTTCTTTATTTAGATCTGCAGGTCTAATTACTTTCTCGAGGAGTAGATTGAAGAAGTCGCACGAAACGAAGTTGCCTTGTCAGAAACCTCGTCTGATATCGAACGGCCCGGGGAGGTGCTTCCCAATTCTGACAGAGCTTTTGGTATTGCCCAACGTCATTTTACATAACCGTATCAGTTTTGCGGGGATTTGGCGCATGGTGAATATATTTTCAGTTGTTGGTTTTCCGTTTGTTGACGGTGGGCTTTAATCTTTCACAAAATACGCTCGATAGAACCTTTTAAGCGATGTTGAGGAGCCTTATTCTTCAGTAGTTGGCGCAACTTGTGAGGTCTCCCTTTCTGTGGATGTGCGCTCTGCCCAATAAATTTTAATCGTATGGCATGCTTTCATCCGCCTATATTCTAAAAAGAAGCTGACGCATGCTTCTTATCAGTTCCTTACCGTAGTATTTGAATATGAGCTATGTATGTTCCTTATCATGAAACCAGACTATCCAATAATAACCCGCAAGATAACCTCCGAGCCATTCTTTCCCCAACCACAGTAAAGCGAACTCACCAGCTTTACTGTTGCCTGCAATGACCAGATACCAAATATAGTAACCGATGTTGATGTTGCTAGTGAAGTCACGCATTCTTTAATCAACCTTAGAAGTACGTTCATTCAATTAGAGGTTGGTATTGCAGCTCTACTGGATGGAATCGGAATGGGTAGTCATTTTCCTAAAGAGAGCTACGAAGTCCTAGATGAACTGCTATTTTTATGACAATAACCTCGGCTTGGAAAAGCTACAATCGCCAATAAGTCTAAAGCTGGTATTGATAGTTGAATCTTGAGTAGAGATCGTCGAGAACTTCCCCACAAACCTAGACTCAACAGTAAAGAAGCTCACTGCCCACCTCTTTCTAGTATATTATTCCTAACCATAATCAAGTATTTTGGCAGCAAAGAGACCATCAGAGCTGGGTTCGCTGACTCATAGACAGTTCAAAACCTTTATGAATTTAGTAGGGACCGAACCACAACCTTGGACAGTGCTAGTATGCATCTCTAAAAACCAAGCCTCGACGAGCTCCATTATTTTGCAGTGTAACAACAAATACAAGTTTTGTCAACACTCGACATGCATAATTTCATTTGTTGCTGTTTTTTTTCTTTGTTCGCCGCAACTTAACTGCCCAACTGCACGCACCAAGATAAGAAATGAAAGTCATTTTGAAATTGAAATTAATTGGGAAAGGGCAAGAGCCAACGCACAGACACCCACACACACACACACCAACACATAGCCATATATAAATTTTATGTGCAAGAACCTTCACAATCAGCAGACTAGAAACTGCGGCAAGCAGTAAAAGCGAGCAAAGCGACAAACGTTTGGACGCGCATCCGCTGTTGACGACCAACACGTCCCGACAATTAGGCAATTCCCGGACAAACAACCGAAATGAAAGCGAAATGCCAACTCAGCAACAAATCGCTTTGACGTTCCGCTCAGTGAGTTGGGCCCAAGAAAACGGCTATCACCTTCAAACGTACCTTCAGCCATCGCTCGCTGCGCTGCTCTTAACCAAATTGCTTGCTGCGGCGCAACTATTAGCAGGGGCGCAGGGTGGCCATGGCCAGTAGCAAACATTTTATATTGACTTAGAAATTTATGAGCAACACACACATACGCTCCACTCGCGCGTTGAGAGTGTGCAGGCAAGTCGACGCATAACACATACACACGCACACTTACTTTTCAGCTAATTTAGCGCAATTAACGCCGCGCGTTGCAGCGTTTTGCGTACATTTGCATTTTTGCGCGCAACATCAAAAACTGTCGGTCCAGCATTCTGTCAGCTAATGTATTTTCACATGGCGAAAAAGAGAAAAGAATTATCTCTTCACACGCACTTACATATACATATATGTTTGTATGTATACACATTAAGGTGTCCAATATTTTCAAAGTTTGTTTGTTTTTTTGCAGACGCCCCCTGAACTTTCAGTTTTTTCATAAAAAGTATAAAAGCTCTTTATTTCGAGCCTGCTTTAATCATATTTATCTTTTCCATGTGCCTATATAATATGAATTCTTTTCACATTAAATTATTAATGAGTAACTTAATCCGCCGGAGACATTGAATTTTACCCCGAAATGGTATGAGCGGCCTTTGCTGATATGCTACAATGGGCGAAATCGGACTACAGCCATGCTTATTTCCCCTGTAACACAATTTTCACTTTCCAGTATACAAATCTATGTGTATCATCTTATGGCCTACGTACTTAATATATGGACCCAGTACTTCTAGTTGACTTTTTACCGAAAATATCGGACAATATGTGATGTATATAATTGAAATTCAGAGAAAACCCACATTTGTGCTTATAATAAATAGAATGAGGTGAAAACTCGCCATAAACCTCATAAAACTAACAAGCCTTATGTAGCTAAATATACATCGCTGACCGGAATTCTTTCAAGTTGCAAGAGTATATAATGTTCGGTTATATCTGAACTTAGCTCTTCCTTGCTTTTTTAGACATGTAGTTTTCAAGAAACAATAAAAGGCATACACTTTAACATTATGGCCAAGAATTTATCTATATTAAGAAGATAAGACTTGCCATTATGTTTAGACAAGCGGCTTCAGTAACTCGTCAAAAATAGTGTAGCGATCTTAACTCATCGCCTCTACACAGGAGTTGTAAGGCCGATTATGACATAAGGTATATTGGTATGGGAGCAATAATGGAAAAGGAACACCCCGTAAAGCGCATGGAAAGTAAGCAAAGAAAAGCAAGTATACATAGAACAACAAAAAACCAGTCACTAAAGGTTATTTCACAATTAATGCTCACGGACTTCCCCTGTAAGAATATGGATTGAGGGAATCCTTATTAGTCGCCTTTCATAAAGGGCATTCTAAGATAATTAGCAAGTTTCTATTTCTACCCAATACCACGGATTATAGAAATCATATAATATTAAACTTAAATTCGGTCCTTATATTGCTTTTCCTTCCATAAAAGAGAGTTTGTGGGATGAGGTGAACAGACATTGAGGGATAGAATCTAAATGGATGAGTCCAAGCTAGATAATCGATTGGAGGAAGGAGGTGTATTATCGCAAAAATTAAATACCTGCATAGCCTTCCGAATACCAGAACACTGCAGTATCTTCCAAGCAGAGATCACAGCAACTAAAGAAAGCCTTTTTGTTCTGACAAAGGTGTGAGCACACAAGAAATGGGTAGGACGTATTGATAACCATATTATAATAAAAAAATTACATAAGAACTCTAGTAGTAGTGGTAATAGAAATTAGAATAAGAAGGGGCTGTAGAATATCTTCCATGCGAATGCAAGGGCTTGTATAGGAAAATAATCGCAACTATTGCCTATGGGTTTCTTGACGACGTCTAGGCCTAGATGCGTCCTTAGACATCCTCTTTGCCCGCTTACGCTCGATTTTGGAGGCGCTGAAAAAAAGTTTCCTTAATAAGTCGATTATTTTGTTGGCATGTAGCGCCGTCTTGTAGTAACCATAAGTTGTCCATATCAATTTCCTCTAATTCAAGTACGAGAAATTCATAACCATGGCACTATAGCGTTCCCCATTGCTTATAAAATTATGACTGGATTCATTTTTGAATAAATAATAGCTTGTGGCTTATCATCACTCTAAAAGCGCCAATTTTATTTCTTAGCTACACATTCAACCAAAAGTGAGCTTTATTGCTGAGCAAAATTTTTTTATGAAAATCGGGTTCGGTGTCCATCTCGTTATTGGCCCATTCACCGAACGTGCGGCGCGTGACGTTCGTTCGGCTTCAAACAGGTGGATTTTGTAAGCCTGTAGAGCAAGATCCTTTTACACAATCTTCGGTGACGCATGGATTCATTCGAGACTTCTTCGATACTCCCCAGAGTAAACATGGAGGTAAACAGATTCATTCATATTCGGGAGTAAGCCTGTTTGTTATGAAATGGCAAACCGAACAAAATATAAGTAAAGTAACAACTGTGAAAAGGACTGCGAAAAAGTATTGCCTCATGGAAAATCATACGTTGAAAAACACCCGTTATAAATTTTGTGCTCATACGACATGGTGTACCGTACGAATAAGGTATGTTAGGTTATACTGGCCGGTTGTTAAGCCTTACATAGACGTACTGGTTTTTAGTAATGCCAGTTAAAGGATAAAATTTGAGGCGAAGTATTCGTCATACAGGATATCAACACTTCTTGCGATTTTAAGAGTGATTTCATAATTATGTTTGAGACTAGACGAAGTCTATTGAACTGTGAAGCTCCTAGATCTAATCCGAGTACTGGATAATGCTGCACAGAAACATAGGAGGTGTTACAACGTCTATCTCATGCTTATTTCTCTGCACTTTCTGTATGTATCGTCGTCATTATGGACTTCCAACTCGCATGTGAGTAGGTTGTGAACTGTGATTAGACCAACAACTGTCCTGCAGCCATTTCCAGATCGTGTGAGTAAAAAGCACACTAGTTTTAATACAGTGTTTTTGTATATGATCTTGGCGATCCTGCATTTATTTAAGGTATTCCATCTCGGCCTTTCATTATTTTTAGTGACTTGCGTATTTCCTTTACTTATTTGATAGCCAAATATATACTTGTTGATCTTCTTCATGTTGTTTCTTGCGTTGTTAGATATCTTAAACGCTTTCCATATCCCAAAGACTTCAACTTGAAAGATACTTCAGTGTTCGGGAAACTTGAACGGTCGCCTGAGATTCAGCTCCTGGCAATAAATTCTGGCTCCCATTCCATTAGCCATATTTGATTCATCTGTATAGACGTTGTAAGTTCCACTGGTGGGCCGAATGCATCCACTATCTTTTAGTGTAACCTAAAACCTTTCCTTCCAAATTAAACACGAGGATGGCTGGTCTATTTTAGGCACCAACTGCTTGCTTTTTGAGCTATGGCTGAAAGTCCTTGTGAAGAATTTACGTAAACCGCCAACCTTCCAGCTGATTTTGGCGCAAAGCTTTCTACTTGGCAAATAAGGACCACCTTAATAGACATACACCCCCGCGTATGCGCGTGGCATTTCGTATTAATTTCATTTCAGCGTTTTTAAGTTTTTCGCTTTGAAAATTTTTCCAGCCGCTTTGTTGGCTTTAATGAGTTTTGAAATTAAAAGTGAATAATTGCCGAGCGCCGCGCATACGCCGCTATGAGAAGGCGCGTGTGCGCCAGATATTTGATATTTGTGTCTTCTGCTTCGTCGTCGCTTTCTGCTGCGCCAAGCAAACAAATGCGAAAATCGTCGCTGTAACACCCTCAAGTTAGCTTCGCATTGCCTAACGGTATTTGCAATGGCAACCCTGCCGCCATTTTGCCACTATTTGTGCGCTTAATGCGCGTTTAATCGGATTTGCGCGCATAATTATTGCCGTTACTTTTTTATTTACTTGACTCTCTGCTTTAAGCGCTAAGCGTTTTTTAACTTAAGCATTTTTTTACTTGTGTTCATTATTTAATTTTGTTTTTGCCGTGAGACCTTTGCCATTGCAGCGTTTTGCTGATTTTGCATTTTATTTGCATTCGCCTTCCCTTCGGAGCGTTTTTGCTTGCAAAAGCCATAATTAATTTCTTCAGTGTTATTTTTCACGTCTAGGATTTTTTTCTGTTACACATTTTCCCCGTTAAAAGGTCACTAAGCTGTTAATGTATTTACTTTCGTGTATTTTAAATCGGATATTAATTTTTCAATTAGCAAATCGGTGCTAAATGCGTGAGATGTTTGCATTTTTTGACAAAATCCTTTGAAAAATTAAGGTCAGAACAGCAGATGTAAGCTAATAAGAAAGTAATAATTCGATAATGAGCTGAAAATTTCTAGCTTAAGGTCAGCATGTTATATTTCTCACTGTATGTACAAGAGTAAGCCAAAACAACTAATTTCGGTTATGCGGGTTAAAATGAAACTATATACAGAGCAAAATACATCCGTTCATTGCTTTTAAATATTCGAATTTTTGAAACAGACTCTGTATAAAATTTTATGTTTAAAATAATAACAAACAAAACAGAACTGTTTGCCAATTCCTTTCCTTATTGAACACAAATCCACTCAACCTCCAATTTTTCGATACAATTTTTGTTGTACGGCTTGTCCATTGCTTCTAAATAGGCCTAAGTTTTGGCGACCACCTCTTCCCTGGACGAAAATTTTTTCCCAGCAAGCATTCTTTTGAGATCAGTGAACATGACATACTACTGTGCCCAAAAAATAAGGTGGCATTGAATTTATTTTGAAAATTATTTATTTATTCTTCCAAATCAATTTCATCCCCTTCAAAGTAATACCCTCCCGATGCAAAGCACTTATGCCAACGGATTTTCCAATCTTCGAAACACTGGTTATAGTCACTTTCCGGGATGGCCTTCAGTTCCGTCTTCACTGCGGCTTAAATCGCCTCTATCGTATAAAAACGGTGTCCCCGGAGCGGTCTTTTGAGCTTGGTGAACAGCCAGAAGACGCACGGCGCCAGATCAGGTGAATACAGTGGTTGCAGAACGATATGAATTGAGTTTTTGGCGAAATGATCACGAATTACGAGGGCAGTATGGGATGGTGCATTATCGTGGTGTAAAAACCAAGAATTTTCTTTCCACAATTCCGGCCTTTTTAGGCGGATAGCATTACGCAAACGACGCATAACGTTCAAATAATATTCCTTGTTGACTGTTTGACCGGTTGGAAGGAATTCATAATGCACAACACCACGATAATTTTTTTTCAAAAAAATTCAATGTTTTCGGTACCAGTCGAGATTTGACGCGCTTGAGGCCCAAAACATCCTTCAAAATGGTATTGGCTGAGCCTTTCGATATGCCAACTTCATCAGCAAGGTCTCTAATTGTTAATCGACGGTTTTTCAACACCAAATCTTTGATTTGTTGAACGTGAGCTTCGTCGGTTGTGGTTGATGGTCGCCCTGGTCGTCCTGGACGCTCTTCGTCTTCGACACGTTCACGGCCGGCTTGGAACTCACCATACTACTACATTTTTTTTAGACATAGCCTCATTACCAAAGGCTTTCTGCACCATGCTCAATGTATCCGCAGCAGAAAATTAATTCCGTAAACAAAATTTAATGCAAATTCTTTGCTCAGCAGATTTCGACATCGCAAAAAACGAAAAACTCACTTTTAGCAGCTCACAAAACGACACGTATCTCAAACACTAATGAATATTTTGACATGAAATTTGAAATAAATGTGACTGACAGTACTACCAACCTAAAAAAAAATAATTCTCCAAATCCTTCGACGCGCGCAGTTTAAAGTCAAATGTCATCTTATTTTGTGGGTTGCTGGGGACCACATCTGGAGAATACGGGGGATGTGGAAACAACTCAAAGCCAAATTCATGGAGTTTTGTATCGTTCTCACAGACTTGTGACATGATACATTGTCTTTTTTCAAATGCGGCCGTTTTTCCACGAATTCGTCCTTCAGACCATCCAATAATGCTATGCTTGCTTGCTGACTGTTGCGTTTTACCACATCGTATCGATATGGATTTATTGAGAGAACATTTCCGTGGGCAGATAATAAGATCGTGTGATATCACACAGAGAATATGTAAAGTCTCAACTCTATGCAGACAATCTCGCTCGAGTTAGACCTTGGAGAAAAATATCACGCGTGTCATTCGCCAGTTACCAGTAGAAATGCTCGAACGAGTCATTAAAAATTGAACTCAAAAGATGGGCCATCTGAGACGTAGCCGCGGCCAACATTTGAAGGAAATAATCTTCAGAAAATAAGTGCCAAAGAATGTTCTTTCGAATGATAATAAACATTCCCGATTAAATTTGAAGTTTCTGGGGTTTTTCTTTAAAATAGTAGTGAACCTCAAAATCGATCACCCTTTATAGACATAAGATAAACATTTAAATTGTTTACCTTATCATAATATATTTAACATTTATTTTTTTTATTTCCCGCATAATTTTCATTCTAACACGGTATGCACTGCAGCAGAGTAACCAGCAAATCTCGCACACACGCTTATTCCCAAAAACAAACGCAATAGTTCGCACCAATTCGTAGGCGATATTATCGCTTAAATGCATATTAGCACTGACATATGTACATTTTGGCACAAACTGGCAAGCATATCAACGCACACAGGCATACAGGCACATCCGGTCGTTCATCACTCATTCAAATTGGCTGCAAATTTATATGACAATTGTATAACACACCTACTGGACAGGCATTTATTATGAACAGCCGACTGTGGACAGCCGACAGCCGTCGGACAATGGCAGTAACGAGTACACATACGAGCGTTAGCAACAATGGCAGCAAACAAAGGCCGAAGTCAAATTGCGCACACACACGACGCAAGTGGCTAGTTAATATGGCTGTGTGTGTGCTTGTGTATGGGTGCGTGCAACATTGCAACCTGTGCGGTTGGCAGTTAAGTTAATGTATGTGGGATTTTGTTATGGTTCAATTGCTTTAATTTCCGCACAGCAAACGCTCACAACACAACGTTTGTAGACTGCTAATTGTCTAGTGGGTGGCCTGTTGGCAATAATTCATTGCTTGCTATTGCAAATGTAAGTGGAATTTGTGTGTAAACTTATGCAATGCTACTGGCATGCGGAACGGATTGCATAAGACGATATCCGCTCTTGCACCTATCAGCTGTTGCTATACGCCTGTACATGTGCTTACATAAATATATAGTTGAATATATAGATATGTATATGTGGGTGTTTGGCAGTAGCTCTGCATTAATTTTCGTTGCATTTGCAGCAACAACAGCTACTAACACTTGCGGTATATGCTTCATCAACAGCTAACAAAAACAAGTAGAAACGTTAACTTTGACTGCACTGAAGCTATAATACCCTTCACAGGTGCATTTCTTATAGCAGCAAAATTTAAAAATATATATTTATTTTTAGTTTAGTAAATCAGTTTGTATGACAGCTATTTACTATAGTGGTCCGATCTGAAAAATTTGTTGAGAGATAGTAGGGCTGCCTTGAGCAATAGTATACACCAAATTTTGGAAATATATCTTGTCAAATAAAAATATTTTTCATACTAGGACTATAGTTTAATCAATCATTTTGTATGACAGCTACGTACTATAGTAGTCCGATCTAAATTGGAAATTAATCGGTGCCAAATTTAGTAAAGATAGCTTTTCAAATAAATAAATTTTCTTACAAGGACTTGAGTTTGATCAGTCAGTTTGTATGACAGCTATATTATATAGTGGTTCGATATAAACAATTTATATAGATATTAATAGAGTTTCTTTATCTAATAATTTGTGCTAAATTTCGTGAAGATATCTTTGCAAATAAAAAAGTTTTTCATACAAGGACGTAATTTTTATTATGCCGTTTGTACGGCAGCTATATGACATAGTAATTCGATATAAACAATTTATATAGATATTAATAGAGTTTCTTTATCTAATAATTTGTGCTAAATTTCGTGAAGATATCTTTGCAAATAAAAAAGTTTTTCATACAAGTACTTAATTCCGATCGTTCAGTTTGTATGACATCTATATCTTATAGTGATCTGTTATAAGCGATTCTGACAAATGAGCAGTTTCTTGAGGAAGAAAGGTAGTGTACAAAATTTCAGATCGATATCTCAAAAACTGAGGAACTAATTCGCGTATATAGAGTTGGCCTCTGACCTTTCCTCTGGCTGTTACAAAGTTCATGGCAAACTTAATCTACCCTGTTCAGGGTATAACAACAAATGCATGCGCAATAAAATCTCAAACAACAACAGCATCGGGTTCTATAAATACAAATATAGGTGTATTTGCATGTGAGTCCATGTATTTAATCAAATCATAATTTGCAAACGCTCATAAATTCATGAAATGCAAATGTGCGCTGTTAATGTCTATACATGTGTGTTTGTTTGTATGTTTGTGTGCCTGCGTCAGTGACAAAGTGAAAAAATGTTTATGCAGGGTTGGCAGCTGCATAGCTGATTGTTGTGCCTGTTACCAATGGCATACCGAATTAGGAAATACGTGAAACATAAACATTTGCAGGTTAGTTTGTGTATTTGTGTACGCAAATGTATTTACATTCTCGTAATTACATATATACATATGTACAAATACATACATATTTTGATACATATTAACAAACTAACGGATATTTGATAAAGCACCAAAGGACCTACAGATTTTTAGTTAGCGAGCTAAAGTGAGAACCGAATCATTTCTCCCCAGGGATGAGTGTAAAGTTTGGTACCCGATACATAAAAAATTTTACCAACGAAAATGACAAAAAACCACGGATGAGAGACCCCTTTTTCATGGCGACCACTGCAAAAGTATTGAGGATTACAATTCAAGGGCATGGACCTAGAATGTCTAGTCCCTTAATTGGGAAGTTGCCGCTACCCAGTTGGTTGATGGCCTCGTAAGAGTACAGGCTGTCCAAGAAATGCGTCGGACGAGACAAGGACTGAGACATTTACTACAGTGGACAAATAAAGGAGCTAAAATTCAATGTGGGATCTGAGGTGGGAGAGAACTTCCATCGCTGAGTAATGGCATTCACCCCGGTGAATGAACGTCTAGCCACAATTCGCATCAAAGCCCAGTTCTCCCAAACCCCGACGGAGGAGAGGGACGACGTGACCAAAGCCACCAACCAGTTAGATCATATTATGTTAGGCGGATGACACGTCTCCATTGTTTTAGTGGAAAGAAAACAGACTGCCTACCTCGCAAAGTTACAATCAACCACAACACATGCTGAGATAGATACCGAAAGTAGAAGAGGGAAGCGAGACGCATATGCGGACAAAAAAAGAATGATGCCGAAATGCGTGAGTTCGAAAAGCTTAACAAGCTGGCCGTCAGGGGTAATGCTCGAAAAGATGCGGCGAATAACAGAAGGACCAGAACCTGCTCGTGTAGAACCCTTCTCCAGCTTTCTGAATGGCAATGAAAGCACAGAACCAGGAGATGGTGAACCCGATTCCCCAATCGATGACAATGGAGAGGACGTTCCTTTGTCCGAGCATGAAGAAGTTCCAATATCAATTACCCGACTGAAGAACAACAAAGCGGAAGGGGCCGATGGATTACCGTCCAAGCTATTCAAATACAACGGCGAAGAACTCCTTGCATGTATCAGCTTCTTTGTAGAGTATGGTCGGACGAAAGCATATGTGACGGCCAGCTCTTCGTCGATTTCAAAGCTGATTTTGACAGCACGAAAAGGAGCTGCCTTTATGCCGCTATGTCTGAATTTGGTATCCCCGCAAAACCAATACGGCTATGTAAACTGACGTTGGGCAAAACCATTAGTATCGGGAAGAACCTCTGCGAGACGTTCGATACCAAACGAGATTTCAGACAAGGCGATCCCCAATCGTGCGATTTCTTCAATCTACTGCTAGAGAAAATAATTCGAGCTGTCGATCTTAAAAGAGAAGGTACAATTTTCTACAAGAGCGTACAACGGCTGGCTTACGCCGATGATAGATGATCCGAATGATCTACCGAATACCTGTCTCTTTATCTCATTTGAAAAAATCGCAACCGAACAGAAGAGTGGAATTAGCAATACGTCACACTTCCGTGCAATGTATTATTCCAAAATAAGAAGGTTAAGAGCGCCTACAACAGTTCCATTCTATCAACCGCCAGGTTAACGTATTTCGGCATTATTTCTGTTATTAAAGGCATATTATCTGTCACTGAAATAAATATATAACCAACCTAGTAGTTGGACCTCTGAAATCCTGAAAACTTCCCCCTTATTTTTGTGTTATTTTAGACAGAACTCTGCTTTTAATGACATACAAGTTTTTAGTCCAAGTTTCTTTTTGAACATCACAGTTCTTTGAAGTAGTGCTTGAAAACCCCTGTTTTGTAGTTAAAATTAAGTATCATTCAAGTGATGATCTAACTGATATGAACTTCAGAGTTCAAATTAAACTTGTTTCTAGAGAGTTAATCCCTACACTCAGCGAATAAGAATTAAGAGCCACATATTAGAAGATTTAGGCAATTTCCTGTAATTCTGAAGCACAAGCCCTACACAGCTATATACGGTATTGTTCCGCCGTAATTTTCAGAACTGTTTTTTTAAGTACCCCCTGAAAATCAATAAGACTTTTTTTCTACTTTTGTATTAAAATATGATTACTTCAAAGTTAAAGGCTTATTTGCTATAGAGATAAAAAATGTATTGCAAAAGCTCAAAAAATCCCATGTAAAATATTCATATAGGAAATGTAAAATGAGTTGTACACGGTTCAAATTGAAACTAAAGAACGCAAACAAGGTTGAATCCTCTTTTTTTCTGCAAACAAAAATCAAGTAGGGAAATAACAGGCAGCCTCATATGCATACATACATACATATTTATATTCAAACCAAATTAATAGCCTACATTATTGCTACACTTATGTGCCATGTAATTCCTAAGTGACCTGTAGTGACCTCTCATTTGAATGTATTACTCTCCAATCAGTAGCGAACTTAAGCCAAAAAGTAATGCCAGTTCAAATGTTTTCTTAATGATGCCTATTTTTCCATATAATTTTTCTCCCCCTTTATTTCCTCGTATTCGCGCAGCAAAATAATGGTGAAAACATGATTAATGATGCCTGATTTTCGTCTAATTGCCAAACATCAAAAAGCGAACGGACGGAAAAGGGCCAACGGTAGCAAAATTTCCAACAATAACAGCAAAAAAAATGCTAACAAACAAAGGGACAGATACTCAATGAAACATTCGAGCGGCGGAAATGTTGAAATGGCGGAAGTAAAAAAAAGAAAAGAGACAATAAAGGAAAGGACGATGCAGTGAAATATTTGTATTTACGTAAAAGAAGAATGCAAAAAAGGTAGAGGAAGGCGTCAAATTAACAGGAAGTCGAAATAAAGTGAAAGTGTGAGAGCATGCAGGGGGAAAATGCTTATTGATCATAATTCCTAAGTTATGTTGTAGCAAGCTGCTCTATGGACCCCGAGTAGTTGATTTTACGGCTGTATGCTTAAAAATTAACTAAAAAACTTTACCAATTGTACCCAAATTTCTCGACTTAAGGGCTTATTTGAGAATAGTTTCAGAAATATGAGTGTATTTGAAAGAATTTTTTAACTTAGTGTAATTGGCTCTCAAATTTTGAACAAATTTTTTCGAAACCATATTCTCTAGATCATTAAGAAAAATTTCTCTGAAACGGCTGGACCGATCGACTTGAAATTATCACTTGTTAGATACATCTTCCTGGGAGAGGTTGCAGGAATAAGATTTTTATACACTTGCAACATAAAACTAATCCATATAGATAGGGTTATACATTATATACATATATACTATGTATACATGTTCAAGGTGATGAGACGTGTTGAAAACTGTCCATCTGCCCATCCATCCATACGTACGTCTTTGCAAGCTCTAATCTTAATAAAGTTTGAGATAACTTGGTTAACTTATTTCCTTGTTGTTGGTATTGCATCCAGCCATTGTCACACAAAGATACGAGACCGTTAATTGATGCAACGAACTGCAATGGGTCTTATGCAATTTCAAAAAGTTGGCGTCGACTCGCCCTCAATAGGTTTAATGTACATATGGCGCAAGTTATTTCAACTAAATCAACCAAACTTACGCAGAGAAAATCTCTTCACAATGTCTTTGGAAAGTGTAAAACTTGATTATTACCCCGCTTACTCCACATATAACAATTATGCTGAAAACAACAATGACTCAATAAATGAAAAGTTAAGGGACTCTGAAATTTGCAAACGAGATAGTACAGAAACGCTTTCTAGAAGCCGATATCAAAATTGAAACCTATATTAACTCGGAATCGTCTCGACCAATTTGAACAAAATTTGTTGCATAACATCATCCTGTCAGGCATATGTTACAGTGCGAAAATAGGCGAAATTGGACAACAACCATGCCTACTTCCCATATAACACAATTTTAAATTGCATCTAATTCTTTCACTTTCCAGTAAACCAACAAATATATTTAAATAAGACTTTGTTCGAATAAAGCCTTTAAGATGTGCCATCTTATGGCCAAAAATTGTTAAAATCGGAACAAAACCTGTTCAATCCCCCAGTTACCGAATAATTTTCTAACATTTTATCGAAAACGCTGATAAAAATCTGAGATATGTTTTTGAAATTCGGAGAGAATCCATTGCAGCAAATGATTTCTCTGTATACCGAAAATGGTTTGAATCGAGTAGATGAGAAGTATTGTAGCTTCAATATACCTAAAAGAAGAACCGGAAATTATATATAACGGGGTTTTCAATAGGGACGCTACAAAAGTAGACCGATAGGGACAGCAAACGAAGCTTTGTTTTTTCCCGCGCTTTGGACATTTCTATTCAGCAAGGTTTGTTATTTCATCGGGGCAAGATATACGATCCAACAATGAGTCAAAATTATTAAAATTTACTATCGAGATTCGGAGTCAGTGGCCTCAACTTTCAGAGCGTTACGTTCAATTTATGATCGTCATAATCGCCCTGTCAGATCAACAATTGGGCGTCTAGTGAAAAAAATTGAATCGCCAGGCACAGTACAACATGTTCCCATGCCAGTGATATAAAGAATTATCCGTAGCGTCGAGAATATTGCTGCCGTGCAAATCAGTCCCTCAAACGTCGTTCTCAAGCGTTAGGCATCTATGTGACGTCGTTGTGGCGAATTTTGCAAAAAGAGCTTGGCCTACATCTTTACAAGGTCAAATTGACGCAAGAACTGAAACCGCTTGACCATCATCATTGTATATTCGTGAATTGGGCGAGCAACAACTTAAAAATTATGCGGATTTTCATCCAGAAATCATCGTCATCGATGGCTCAATGGCTTCAGCAATAAGCAAAATATGCATTATTGATCAGGCAGCAATCCACACGTACTTCATGAGTCACCATTGCATCCCGAAAAAGATATTATAAGTTTATGATCCGGCGGCGCCATTGGGCCGTACTTCTCCTGTAATGATGAAGACCGGCACGTTACTGTGAATGGGAATCGCAACCGCTCAATGATAACTTAATGTTTTTGGCCCGAATTTTATGATATGGACTTGGACAATATCTGGTTCCAACAGGACGGCGCCACAAGCTACATAACGAATGTCAAAATCGATTTACTGAACGTGTTATCTCTCGAAATGGTCCAGTCATTTGGCTGCATCGGTCGTGCGATTTCACTAAACTATTTCCTATGGGCCTACGTCAAGTCAATGGTCTATGCCAACAAGCCAGCGGTGATTGATGAACTTCGTACGAATATCGAACGTGAAAATGCAGCAGTATGAGCCGATATATGATTGAAAACCGTCGAAAATTATATGAAGGCATTTGCCCGATTTTGCTCAGTGTAAGTTTCGAGAGAATAACATATTCGGTGGCACCCGAACTTAACCCTTCATTAGTTGATTTTGATTACTTTTTCATAGATAAATGTTCAAAGTGAAGGTATGTGTGACTATACCCTCAGCCATATTTTGAGTCCATTTATTTTCTTTTCCCTGTCAAAAATGTTAAAAAATCGTTAATGACGTCAACAAGTGCGCCATCATGGCAAAAATAGCAGTCAAAAAACAATATTATGGGGATGAGAGACCAACAAAAACAAAAAAAAAAAATTATAAAAAAGTTACCCAGTTTATTTTTGGCACAGCATCACCTGTCGGAGCTGTTTTTTGTGGCTAGAAGAATATAAAATCCGAAACTTTGAGCGAAACTCAAATAAAAGTAGAAACAAAGTATTAAGACCAACAATAAACGCACCAACCGAAAGTGTGACGTAAACAATAAGTTATTGAAGAGTAAATTTTATACTCTATAAATTCTAAGAGACCACAAAAATTGCAATATATTTCAAGAATTCAACTTATAAATAAAACAAAGCAGCAATGAGGGGCTTAAAAGGCAATGAAAAAGTTGGACGACAGACAAACAAAACTGAACCAAATAATAACATTTAAAAACAAACAATAACAAAAACAAACAACAAACTTCGGAAGTAGCTTGATGGCTTCAAATGTAATGTAAAATTAAATTATTTTTTATATATTTTATCTAAAGTTTCTTGTGGCAGCCATAACGCCTATTTTAGCCGCCCTTCTACATAAGGATCATACTTCCATTTGCGCTTCGTTTTATCTTCCGTCTGAAAATTCGCGTCTTCACCGCTGTTTCTGTAACAAGCTACCTTTAAGCGTACGCTGTTCCACCATTTACTGGAGTTCTTTTATTATTAGCATTATCATAAATCAATTACTGTCGCTGCTGCCACTCAGCAATTCTTGAGCCCTTTGTCCACTTTCACCAACTTCTGCATTTTTTGTTTCACTTTCAGTTAGCCGTGACTGGCAGCGCCCTTCAACTAACCACTTTTTGTATGAAAGCTTCCTACTCATACCATGCTCTTATTTGTGTTGGCATTCTCCGACGTCAGTTAGGCGTTTCTTACACTACGCGTCCACACTTTGTTTGCTCTTCAGAAATTTACTTACACATCTGTAGTTCAAAGCTTTGAAAGGCTGATTTTGTGTAAGGCGAAACAATAATGAGACTTTTATGATTTGAGCTGATAGCGAAAGTAAAGTGATGATTCCCATTTTTTCAAGAAAATATTTTCGAAGTTTGAGTTTGTAATCGAAAAATATAATGTAGGTTATTAAAATACCTTTGTGTGGAGAGCACGAATATGCATTTAAAATGTGCAAAAAATTGTCAAAATTCAATGTTTTAAGCACTTTCTTACGTGGTGCTCATGTAGGGACTAGCAAAGCAGAGTAAAACATACGCTAAAAGGCAAGATCTGCGACTTGGCTAAATGAAATTATGATGCTTGTGGATTCCACATGGTCTCGCACGAAACGTGACTCCAGACACTTATAATGCCGCCACACATAATGACATTAGAACTCAGAAGAGTGTACGAAAAATCCATAGGCTTTAGAATACGTCTTACGGCAGTAAAGCGAAACCAAGAAAGACAGAAAAGCATATTTGAGAGGCAGAGGTGCTGAGGCATGGCTGAAAAGGAAGGTGGCCGTACAAACTAATCAAAAATATACAAGCCTGGATGGAGAGAAAACACAGCGAGACTGATTACTAATTGATGCAATTCCTGACCAGACACGGATTCTACCGAGAATATCTTTTTAAATATGGTCACGACGACAGAACAGAATGTTCATTCTGCGGTAATGACAGTGAAAGCGCGCAACACATTTTCTTTTTCTGTCCGAAATACGAGGTAGAGAGAACAAACATACGGGCTATAAAAGAACGGGTGACCCCAGAAAATATCGTAAACTCGTGTGGGATAAAGTGAAAATATGGTCAGCAATTGCTCTCCAGGAATTGAAAAAAACGAAAGACAACGCAGTAGCGAAAACAGAAGAATTAGCGAAGAATAGACAAGAAAAGTACACCTAAAAAGCCAATCATGGCTGAGTATGGTTCTATGAAGAAATGACTAACGGCGGCCCCGTAGGACCAGTGTATTGCAGTTGGAGTTTAGTGTTTAGTACGTTAGTATACTGTTACGCAAGTCCAGCATAGTATGATAGTCGTTACCAGGCGTGGATTCAAAAGCGGTGTGCCCTTACTCGGGGAAATGATATTTTAAACAAAATGTGTTTTGCTAAGTTGGTAGTACTGTCCTTAATTACTGTGCCAATTGAATGATTTTGGTGGATATTTTGGAATTGAAACGCGTTTTTGCTCGACTCGTCTCGATAAAGCTGAATTTTTACAAAAAGAGTACCGTTAACAGGCCATGCTTTGTCATGCGAATTCAGGTCCCACATTCATGGAGAGCAATAATACTACCGATGATACATGGGTTGGTTTATGAATTTGACATCCAAACAAGTCAACAATCATCGGAATGGAGAAAAAAAATCAGCCGAAACCATAAAACCATAGGTGATGCCTATTGTTTTTTGCGATATTCGTGGTTTGGTGCTTCATAAATTTGTTCCGGAGGGATAAACGGTCACTAAGGAGATCTATTTCCGGGTATAATGTATATTGCCCTAAAGCAAAGTCAATTGAACATTTATACTTTAACGGCAACAACTAAAGACAAATTTGGAACAGTTTTTTTGCATATTTCGATAGTCTATCCTTTTATAAACACCATACCAAATTTTAAATCGATACTTGCATTTCTAATATTGTTTTAGTTACACGTCACTCAGTTCAATGAGCTCTATCAGTTTATCTTCAAACGGCTTTTTCTCAAAACTGTAGATATTTATCAAATTTGCTTGAATGATTACTCCGATAAAAATGACCTGACCACAATCAAATTTCTATATGTTCTGTATAGAGGTCTCTAAGCAATAACCCACAGTTTTTTATTCTGATCAAAAATCAAGTCTTAGTAAGCCAACGATTTGAATACAATTCTGGTTTGAGAGGAACGTTTATTTTCATCCACGGAGAAGGCTAAAAGAACCTTTTCTCAGCTCTGTCGGAGATCGCGTATAACTCGAAATTTATTTTTTCCTAGATTTTAGTATATATTCTTAAAAATATACATATACATATAATGGTATATTTAAGTATTTAAAACAATTTCTGCAGTATCTTTTTTAATTCCCACAAATAGCCACTTTAGGCTATCACACTAGTTGTGTCTCTAGAAAAGATAAACTGAAGAATGTATTACAAAAAACATTAAAAAAGAAAATTTTATTTTTTAATGGTGATCATTTAAAATACGTGTTAGTCCAATTATTTATTAAAATTAATTAATTAATTCTAAAAATATATACTTTAAATTTAAAATAAATTAGAGACGGCAGTTATACTAAAATATGTAGAATAAAAATATGTAGAAAAAAATAATAATAATATAATACTAAAAAGAATTAAACTATCTTTGTATATATGTATGTATGTATGTAAATGTATTTAAAATTATTTTAATAAAAACACTTTATTAAAAAAAATTTGTACGGAATTCGTTTCATTCGAATGTATTTAAGTCCAACAACATTTAACCCTTTTTTTATTTTAAACAAAAATAACATGATCTACTGAATCACCCTGTCAACACAAAATAATATATTATTATAAAATAAATACACTCACCTTCTCTCATACTCAAAACACTCAATTTGTTACAACGATGCGCGAAAGAGAGCGCAGCTCGCTACTTTTTGCTGAGCAATTATTTTCGTATTTCCACATGCGTCTTGCACTTTCGTAACGATGCGCGGCCATCTTGTCGGCGCAGCAAATACTGCAGCATGATGCGCTGATCTAAAAAGATTTAAGCATAAATTAAACAGATTACAAAATTGATGAATTGTACTCCTCACTTCAATTAGCACTTATACATTTAACTAGAAATATATATATTATATATACAGCTATTAACATATATACAATTAAATCGTCAAAACTATTTACACCGCACATACACAGCTGAACCGAACGACTGCAAAAATGAAACTGCGAAAAGAGTAGATTGTTTATATAAAAGGTGCAAAGGAAATTCCTGTTACAATTTGGAAGTTTCCCGTTTGTTTTTAGATGACTTTAGTTTCCAACCGTAGCACCAAAAAGTATGCAACATAAATAATGTGGACTTTATAGTAGCAATTGTGGAATACATATTTTGGCTTATATCAGAGACCGTATATACATAGCAGAGAACGTTTATGATAGAGAGAGAACATAGAGAGCACGTAGAGAACGTTTATGACAGAGCAGAAAGAGAACGTATATCCAGCGAACGTACGTGATATACGTTCTCTGAAGATACGTTCTAAGATATTTACGTTCCAAGAGATATTTATTAATCACTGTAGCATACTTTTAAGCTGATCTTATACTTCCGGGAAGTTTTATTCCAATATTTCCAAGCTGCAGGTGAACGTTTATCTTTATATCCGTGAACGGTCATCCAATTTCCTCATTACGCCGTGAGTGGTCGACCGGTTAAGTTGTCTTTGCGCTGATTCAAATTTTGGTTTCGTTCATTATTAGTCCACTTAAAACAAGTGCAACTCATAAAAGTTAAAAGTTTTTAGAATAAAAGTGTTGATATTGTGCTCATTAGTAAAAATTTTATTCTCACAAAAATTCGGAGTGCGTAAGATTTTTATATTTCCATAAATTCTTTGTTTGCATATGCAAAGCTAAATATTTCAACACAAAATGGCTGCCTTTCGGAGTTTTAATAGTGCATTATACGGCCATAATTGTGATAATTTTTGCTAGCGCTAAAGCAACGAGTGCAACGTTCGCTGCTCCATGTCTAGCTGCCATTTGAAGAGAGTAAGCGATTGAGAGGCAGCATGGGCAAGTTTGTGAGATTAACAGGCAAATTATTATGAGAAGCAAGGTGAGTCAACTAAAAAATTTAATATTAAATTTTAACCAATTTTTTGTTTTTATTTTTGCAAGGGTTGTAAGAGTGTGCATACGCACAAACACATACATATGTACAAACTTGTACTTGTGAAAACATACATTTACATATAATGATTTGCATTCATATGGCCGCATTTACATATGTTTCAGAAAATAAATAAGGAGAATTCTGATATGTAGGCCATGCATTATGCGGGATTTAGGGTAATTATTAAAAATTATTAATTAATTTTGCTTTCTACATAAATACATATGTACATGTAGAGAAAAAGTACATACATTTGAGAGTTCTCTCAGAAAGTCCCGAAAATAATTTGTGTGATACGGACGTATTTGTACGAATTATTCATCTGAAAGAATTTGGGTTACAAACCTATAAACGCGTTCTTTTCCAAACGTTGTTTTAAGAGTTGGTGAAAAAAATTTCGATTTTTCAGCCAATCTGAAGTGTAAATATGGCGAAAAAAGCTACTTTTTGTTTTACAAAGCCGCCATTTCGTCAAAAAACGAACTTTTGACTAGTTCGATCTCTACCTGTATTCATCTATTATGATTTGAGATACATAAATTTTGGAAATACTTTGTTTGGCAAACAAATAAAAATATCTAATTTACGGAATTTACTGTACTTTTATAACTTGCGATTGATTTTAAAGAATTTTGAGCTCTCCTGATCCCTTAGTCGATCTCTAGGATGACTGCGTCTTTTTACGGAGTTCTCCTAGAGATCAACTTCAATTAAAATAAAAATTAAGAAACGAAGTTGAAAGAATTTTTTTTATGTATATTAATTATATTACAAATAATATTAGGAGGTCTTACCTCCTACCTTAATATAATAAAAATATCAATATATTAGTCTATATTGGTATTACAGTTTCAGAGCCAATAAAATAGATTACCAAACTAGAACTTTTGGACTTGTCAAAAGCTTTTCGGCTTGAAATGTATTTGTATATTGGATCGGTTCGGTCTATGTGCGAAGCTCTTCATGGGGAGAGTTCTGATTTTGTCAAAGGTACCCTTGTAATATAAAAACTATGGAATTTATTACAATTTTTTAATGATTTTAGAATAAATCGTCAACTTTTTTGGATTTTAGACGACTTTCATCCCATGACTTGAAGTGCTCAATTACCACCAGGTATGCAATAATTTAAGAAAAAATAGCTAACCAAATAGAGGTAGTTTAAATATGGATTTAATTAATACGGTACGTATATAAGTGATAGCAACTTCACACATCCAATTCTTCTTTAAGCAAGCATATGTGTGTACATTTAGATATCTCAAAAATCAGGTGCATGATTTATTGTTTAATGAAAATTATAAAATTTTACATTTTAAACTCTAATGAATTTTATGATCGCGCGCTAATTTTCTCCGAATATTTGGCATTTTTTTCATAACTTTTTAAATATGCAACCAAAACCCGACTATAACGTAAGACTGCTCAACCCAATTTCATAAAAAATAATTAATTTTACAGTGCCTACTAGACTTAGTAGAAATTTTTTCGAATTTAACGTTATATTAAATTTTAAATCTTACCACAGAAAATTATAAATCAGTTATTAGAGTCGTTATGGACGAAACTGTTTTACAGAAATGCTTTTTAATTTCATACATTTCGGTCATGTAGATATACACACATATGTATATTGAACATACTATACACATATGTATGTACTTAAGAACTGGAATTAAAAAAATCCTGCTTTGCTTTTGATACGAATAAACCAGAAACACTCAACTCACCTGCTCATACATTCGTACACATAACGCAAAAGTAGCAACGACAAACCAAGAGAGAGAGCCGCTCATTGCTCTTTGATTATAATTTGCTTTTCCAGCTGCGTCGTAAACTTTAGCACCGATGCGCGAACATATTAAAATAATTAATTATTTAGCATATACGATACAAATAGCAAGACACGAATTATGTTAAAAGAAATATGTAGCAAGCTTCATTTCACTTCAAAATTAAATACTATATAAACATTTATTGACACTGATTATAACTCGGATTGGCACGAACACGACTTACACGGACGATTGCTAAAATGACACTGCAAAAACGAATGAACTAATACATGCGTCGATGACTGGAATAAGTAAGAAAGAGCAAAATTCGGTTGCAGCGGAATTTATTTGTATTTACATGTGAATGTATTAACCGATTAGAATAAATGAGAGGACGAAGATCAATATATATGTATAAAGGGTAGGGAATTAAGGAAACACCTTGCTCGATTTCATTTTACAAGTGAAACAGGAAAAACGTTAACAAAATCAAATAAAACAAGAAAGAACAAGAACTACACGAACTTGATTCTGATCGATCAATTTTTATGGCAGCTATGTGCTATGTGCTGCAGTTTCCCGATCAAAAAATTGGTTTGCAGATTGTAGCATCATATAGGATAGTATTGAATGCCACATAGCACAGCTGTATGCTATAGTGATTCGAAATTGGCGGTCTGACAAATGAGCAGCTTACAGGTAGAGAAGCATGTGAGAAAGTTTCAGAGGGGGAAAAAATTCCAACAATAGAATTTTTAACTAATGTTAATATAAAATTTCAATTATTAACCGTTATATTCGGTAGACCGTGAGAGTAATCATTATATTAGACCTGGAATTATTTGATTCATATGTGTATAAATCAAGAAAACATGCTCATTTCTTTCAATTAAAATATCCTTCTTAATGAGCGATATATCGATATTAATTCGTCAGAAATATGGAAAATCTCTAAAAGAGATGTATTGATGCAAAGTTTGGACTTAATTTAATTTACTTTTTGTTTTAACTCACACCTCACTATCGGTGATTCCACTCACTTTTGCACTAAATTCCACTCCACTATTTCCAAGAAAAAACTCGTACTAAATTTTGTTAAAAAAAATTGAAAACGGACCGATATATAGCATAAAGTTAACCGGAATAGCAAAAATCATTAAATTAGGCGTATAAGGATCCATTTTCAATACGACGCCCACATATTCTCATTGAGATATATTATAAGCCATACCTTTGGTATGAAGTCAGCCGTATTTACTGAGATCCTTTATTCGATATATGAACCATTGATATGGTTTTGTCAGATTCGATCATTTTTAAGGGATAGTCGTCACGGATTAGTGACACTATTTGTGCTCCGATATCTTCTTTGAAGCGAAATTATTCTATATAAACAGTAAGCGATCTGTTAAAGTTTGAAAAGTTGTCATAAGTGAAGTAACCATAATTGTAGCATTTTTCCACCATGTTCGATAAGGATGTCGAATGAAAATGACACGCCTCCATGAGGTGTACTGCCAATTTTTCTGGAGTTAATTTATTTCTTCTCTGTGTTTTTATTAATATTTCCAATTATTTGTAAGAGGTACAAAGAAATTCAAATTTGTGTGAAGTCCTTTGGACTTATATGAGTGGTTTTACTCGACTTTGGTATATACATATGTATATTACTTTGACTTTACTCCATAACGAGAACTCATTTAAGAATGGTTACTAACCAGACTTTTATGTACCTCTGAGACCGCTGTAATTAAGCCGGCAATAAACCGTCAGGTCCCGGTGAATTTAATTTTTACGGAAGTGGATTTATTTTCACACTATCAAAGTTAACCGAGAAGATTATCCTGAACAAGTTTGGTTCATGTTGCCTAATTATTTTATGAGCTGCATACATATGTTTATGAAACTGATAAAGGTAGTGGGTTTCTGCCCTTTTCAAAAGGAGTGACCAATTTCAACCAAATTTGACATTTTTGTCACGTTCCTCTATCACAATGAACGAAATCGGAAAACAACCACGTCCACTTTCCATATACCAAAATTTTAAAATCCATTTAATTCTTTCTCTTTCCAATACACAAAGCAAGAAGCAAATAATATAACGGTATAAAACTTTGCATAAAAAGTGCTTTATGACCAAAAATTGTCCAAAATCAAACCGAAGCTTTTCAAACCCTTTGGTGCTGAATATGAGGTCCCCAGTACCTATAGTTGACTTTTTAACGAAAATCTTGATGAATGCATAACTTACTTTACTGAAAATTACAGACAGGGTTTTACTCATAACAGTGTATCCCTAAACATTCATAAAATTGGGCGAAAACTTGACCCAGCCCCATAACTAACATCAGGATTTTCGAACATCCGGCTGTCCTTACTCCATATGTTTGGTGATTGTGAGGTATGTACCCAGGGAACTTTTTACTAGTATGAGCCATGTTAATAGTAAATATGTAGTATTGGCAAAAATAAATAAAATCGGGTCGATGCTACTCCAACTCCCCTATATTACATGTAATGACCTTGTGTCAGTGTATGAGTGATATATATGTAGTATATGTACGTATGAAATATTTGTAAAAAGACAATGATCAATTCACGCTAACAAAATGGCGATCTACTTTTAAAAAAATGGAGCAGTATAACGTTTGCAGTGATAGAGAGTAGAGAGAAAATGACTTAGTTTGAGAAACTATTTGCTAAACTATTGTGAGCAACCGAGTGAATCATGATACTATTTTATTTTATCAGCGTGACGAACAGACATTTAGACATGTCCGTCTGCCTAAGTATGCGTGAACTAGTCCCCCAGTTTTTGAGATATCGATCTAAAAAATACACGCCCTTTTTCTTTCCAAGAAGCTGCTTATTTGTGAAAAGCGCCGATATCGGACGACTATAGCATATACATACTACATAGCTAACAAGTGTTTGTAGAAACAACTTTTTTTTTGATGAGATATCTTCACAAAATTTGCCATAGTTTATTGCCTAAGAAAAATCTCAGACGTTCATTCGTTTATTTTGATCATTCGTTCCAATTATTTAAAAAGAATAATAATATTAAGGATGCACATATAAATTAAATAAAGTTTACTAATGTGAATATGCACATTTCATATTTTTAAGCAAATTTCTATATTTTCTATATAATACAAAATATATAACTGATTAGACATTTAATGATGTCCTGATAGTCAATCATTTTTAAGTATAATTTAGTTACTCTCATAAGAAAATGAATATGAGCTAAAGCTCTTCTCTGAATCACCCTGTCATGCGAACACTAAAAACCGAAAATACAACATCGTTCTTTCTTGTATATAGTACATGCATTACAAAAACAGAGAGTGAGAGAATCATTCGCTACTAGTTACTTGCAGCCAACTTGTCTGCGCAGCGAACACATCCTAAGTGATTAAGACTACTCATTCCATAACATAAAAAGAGAATATTACAATTTGAAAGTCTCCCAATTGTATATCCTTTAGCAAAAAAAAAAAGAGCACAAGAGAATTTTATTTTTATCGGCCGCGCATATTAGAGTAAAGTTAGTATTTTATTGTAGTTGTTTTTGATTTTGGAAAACCATCTCAAACTTTCCAAAATTTAAAATGAACTTTAAAGTCGTCAACGATAGTAAAATTTTCTCAGTCCAGTGGGTGTAGTCATTCGATCAAGTGGTTTTGGTGTTAAAAAGTTCCGATCGGTTCGTTTTAAATAAATGTTTGCAAAGAAAGTGGTTTTATTCCTGATGAATGTTCACATATAAGCGTCATAAAATAGTGCGTATACATATACATACATATATGTGTTTATGGAATACATTTGTGTGTGAAAAGTTTATTGCATAAATTCTGTAAATATGATCATCGCATACATTTACTTATAGCAGTGCAATTCATACTTACAAAATGGCGGTTTGTCCGTGCCAAAATGGTGCATGTTGCACCAAATTTCGTCAGCGTTAAAGTAGCGAGTGCGCTCACTCAGTTAGCTGCTGCTTGAAATTTGAAGTGATTGAGTGAAGTGAGAGTAGAAGATCGTGTGAGAATACGAGGTATTAGTTCAATTGTTATCAAAGCTAGAGTGAGTCAATTTCTTTTTTTGCTTTAAGCATTTTCTATTATCTAGTATGCACATATGTACATACATATGTACGTATATCCACACTATACTTCGATAAGGATTCGTGCATAGGACAAGTTAAAATTTAATACATACAATTTGTAAATGTTTAAACCGAAACCCGCCAGTAATATTTAGCAAAAATCTAAAAGCATTTATAAATTAGAAAAATCTATGTAACAATCTGGTTTGTTTAAATTTAAAGTTTTAAATTTAAGCTATGATCCAAAATATTAAGATTAAAAAATTAAATTTTTAATTTGGAATTTTCAATTCCACTTTGATTTTTTTTTAATTAAAAATTTAAATTTTAAAATTATAATGCTAAAATCATTAGAATATGTACATATATCCAATTTTATGAATGAGTTAAGGTATTTATCTGAGTCACCTTGTCATATGAACAAGAAAAAACAAAATTACAACATCGCTCTTTCTACTCACATATGTACATATTATACTACATTCTAAGAGAAGAGAGAGAGAGTATACCTTTCGATTCTCGTTAGCTTCTTGTATGACATTTTCACCTGCGTGAAGTAGCGAGTGCGCTCACTCAGTTAGCTGCTGTTTGAAGTGATTGAGTGAAGAGAGAGTAGAAGTTCGTGTGAGAATATGAGCCATTAGTTCAATGGTTGTCAAAGCTCGGGTGAGTCAATTTCTGTTTTTGCCTTAAGCGATTTCTCTTTGGTGTATTTTATTATGATTGTACGTAAGTACATAAACACATATTTATTTATACAAATTTAGTTGTAATACTATTTTCATAAGGATTTGTGTACATTTCTTATGCATAGGAAAAGTTAAAATTTAATTATAATAATTTGTAAATGTTTAAACCGAAACTCTCCAGGAACATTGAATAAGAGAAATATTGAAATGTGAAAAATATATGTAACTTAGCTTGCGATATTTTTAAGCAGAAAAAATTAGTTAATTTTTAAAATTTAAATTTAAATTCAAAACTTATGTTTAAAAAATTAAATTTTCAATTTTTATTTTGAATTTTCAGTTATAAATAAATTTTTCACTTGGATTTTTCAAATTAAAAACTAAAATTTTAATGCTAGAATCGTTTTTGAAATTGATAAAATATAAATCATTTGAATGTAATTGTAATTTCAAAGATTTTTTTTTCAATTTTTAATTACAAGATTGGTGTTAAGTTTTTCTTCAATACAGTATTTCAAGAATTTTGTTCCAATAGTTAGTTGGAATTAAAAATTAATTTTGAACCTTTCAATCCCGTGTTTGGATTTAGAGATTTTAGAATTACTTTAAGTTAAAGGAATATTTAAGTAGTTCACTGAATCACCATGTCATACGAATATATGTATATAAGCAAAAAAAAAACAAAAGAATAACCTCTCTCTTGTGGCAATTACACGTTACTCTTCGTATAGCAGTTAGTTTCGTATTTCCACATGCGTCGTGGCCTTGCTGTCTAAGCTGCAACGTCTTCAAGACTTCCTGTAAACTTACTTTCCAATTTCGAAATATACATAACTACTCTTTTATAAAACATCAGTTACGTCTGAGAAATTCGGGACAGAGAGAGAGAATAGCGTACGATATTTACGTTCCAAAAGATATTTATTAATCACTGTAGCATACTTTTGAGCTGATCGTTATTCCAATATTTCCAAACTGCAGGTGAACGTTTATCTTTATATCCGTTAACGGTCATCCAATTTCCTCATTACGCTGTGAGTGGTCGACCGGTTAAGTTGCCTTTGCGCTGACTCAAGTTTTGGTTTGGTTCATTATTAGTCCATTTAAAACAAGTGCAACTCATAAAAGTTAAAAGTGTTTAGAATAAATGTGTTGATATTGTGCTCATTAGTAAATATTTTACTCTCACAAAAATTCAGAGTGCGTAAGATTTTTATATTTCCATAAATTCTTTGTTTGCATATGCAAAACTAAATGTTTCAATACAAAATGGCTGCCTTTCGGTGTTTTAATAGTGCATTATACGGCCATAATTGTGAACATTTTTGCAAGTGCTAAAGCAACGAGTGCGATGTTCGCTGCTCCAGGTCTACCTGACATTTGAAGAGAGTAAGCGATTGAGAGATTTAGCGTGAGTAAGTTAATGAAATTGGTAGCCAAATTATTGTGAGAAGCAGGGTGAGTCGAATAAAAAATTTAGTTTTAAATTTGAGTAATTTTTAGTTTTTATTTTCGCAAAAGTTGTATAACCGTAAATATGCTTACCTACATACATACATATGTACATATACAAAAACTTGCACTTTAAAAATACACATTTGTAATGATTTGTATTCATTTAAGTGATTTTATGTTTGTAAAGATAAATAAGAAGAAATATGATGTGAAGGCCATTTATTAAGCCTAATTTCGGGTAATTATTAAATTCAGCTGATTTTGTTTGATTTCAAATTAAATTCATATGTATATTCACATGTTAGTTCCAAATAATTTAGTTTTCTAAATATAGAGAAAAAGTATATACATTGTATATCTGAGAATTGTCTCAGAAAATCCCGTAAATAATTTGGATGATATGAGCGTATTTGTATGAATTCTTCAACTTAATTTAATCGGCTTCCAAAAAATTAAAAGCGTTGGTAAACTAAATATCTTTATAAAAAAATGGGCACGTATTTTTCAAAGCTCAAGCAACCAAATAGTAGAATTCCATTACATATTACATAAGGAGATATAATCGTGGTTAATTGACTTGTTATTGTAATAAAATTTAGAGAGACAAAATTGAAATAATATTCAAAAAGGATATCAAATAATATTTAAATATATTAATATTATATTATATTATTCATTAAATATATTACAAATAATATCAGGTATTTCTACCTGCTACCATAATATAAGAAAAATATTAATATAACCGTGTGATTCTCTATCCATATAGGTATTATGTTTGGAGAGTCAATAAAATAGAGTTCCAAACAAAGTACTTTACCTCGTGCTTTTTGGGCTTGTCAAAGATTTTTCGCCTTTAAATGCATTTATGGCTCGAAAGTAATTGAGCTCAATTGACTTATATGCTTTTTAAAGACTCGGCCGACAATCGATTCTCGGGAAACAAATAATATCTTGCTCTTTATGGATAACACTGATTTTGGCAAAGGTACCCTTGTAATAAAAAAATACAGAATTTATTAAAAACTTTTAATAATTTTAGAAAAAATCTTCAACTTTGTTGGATTTTAGCCGACTTTCATCGCATGGCTTGAGGTGCTCAATTACCACCAGGTATGTAATAATTTAAGGAAAAGTAGCTAACAACATAGAGAAAGTTTAAATGTAGATTTTCTTAATATTTAATAGCATAAGTGATAGCAACTTCGTACAGCCAATTTTTCACTTATCAAACATATGTTAATCTATTTATATATGTGTAAGCACATATCTCAAAAATTTACAGTAAATTAATAGCCCATCGCATGCTGTAATGAGTGTTGCAACGTTTATTTACATAACTGACCAGGTGAACTTTAATGAAATTTATACAATTTCATTTTAATTGCTACATTAATTAAAATTTCACATTACATAAAATCCACACATACATGTAAACCATTCACTCTTGTATAAATATATATGTATATATGTGTATGTGTGCCCTGTTGACATTATTTGCATTTATTCGCTGAGTAGTTGAAAATTTACAAATATGCATTAATGCCATTTTAATTACATTTTTCTTGTAATTTATGGCCAACACATAAATGATGAATGAGTATTGGCTTTTGGGGGCGAACATTTTGCTTACACAACACGGCTGACTATTTAATGTGTTTTTAGTATGAGTTGGGGGGAAGAGTGTGCGATTACATGTACGCGAACAGAAAATGTGAAAATATTGTAATACTAAGCAGTTGACAGTTTGATTCGACAAATTGCCTGTCAAGCAGCGCGCTCCAGCAGATTTTCACGCTCATGCAACTTAACACTTACCGCTCATAAATTTTATTGTACCATCGTGACTATATACATACATATACAGATTTACCTATTAATGCGCTTACATATTTAAATGGATATGGGTAGTCCAAGTAAATGCTGCAGAAGGCGCTAAGTAACAGCAGTGTAGGCTCATGCAAATATTAATATTTTATGTGACGAAATGTGGGCAATGGGGTACTTAGTAGAATTAATTAGAAATACAAAAGTACTTCTACCAAAAATTTGTATATTGACAATTTACACAGTATGCTGAAAATTTAAGAATTATGTCTACTTTCAAGGTAGATAAACAGCGTTTTTCTGATTTTTTTTTGAAGTAGCGTTTTATCTAATAAGTAAATAAAAATTATGTACATTTATAGAATACCTTAATTATCAATGATTCATTTTGAAAAATTTGGTATTCCTTGATGCCGTCGACAATATATAGGAGGATCTCCGTGAAAAGGTTTCTGACGGTGAGAAAGATTTTTCTGCCTTAAATTATCCCAAATCCAAGAACAAGAAAATATATAAATACAATAAATGAATTCAGATCGAAGAAAAATTAAAATTTTTGACAAAATGGCGGCTTCTTGGAAACCATAAGTAGTGTTCTATGATGATTACCCGACAATATCTGTTAAATTTACGAAGTTTATGTAAAAATTTTAACTTCATCAGTCAAACTTTTCAGAAGAAATTGTCTTCACCGACTCCGAAAACTGGTTTTCTCAAAAAATTATGTTTGGGAGCCATTCTTCTTCTTCTTTATTGGCGAAGACACCGCTTACACGGTTATAGCCAGGTTTACAACAGCGCGTCAGCCATACTTCCTTTGGGAGCCCTTCACACTAAGTTAAAAATTTCTTTCAAATACGTTCATAACTATTTGTCGGATCAACTTCAAAAAAAAAATTCAAAATTCGATTTTCTGAAATTCAAATGTGGTTTTAACCCCTTAACGTGTCTGATCATAAGATAATAGATTAAACTCCGATTTTCTATTTATCTCGAGGTCGCTGTTGTAACCGAAAAACCGCCAAAGACATTTTCTCAATTTTCCTCTATACAAAGTCATAAACATGCTTCTGTAGAACTTCCGGTAACGAAAATGTCGTTTTCAGTAATTTTTTCTAAGCCAGTAACATGCTCTAAATTTTGACCCTCTCTGAGGATGTATTGACTTTTCGACGATTAAGTACTATATAATGGTCTCCGAGCAAAGTCTTTATACCCTGAACAGGGTATATTAAGTTTGTCACGAAGTTTGTAACACCCAGAAGGAATCGTCGGAGACCCTATATAGTTTATATATAAATGATTAGTATGTCGAGCTGAGTCGATTTAGTCATGTCCGTCTGTCTGTCTGTATATATACGAACTAGTCCCTCAGTTTTTAAGATGTCGTTTTGAAATTTTGCAAACGTCATTTTCTCTTCAAGAAGCTGCTCATTTGTCGGATCGGCTGATATCGGACCACTATAACATATAGCTGCCATACAAACTGAACGATCGGAATCAAATGCTTGTATGGAAAACTTTCACATTTGACAAGATATAGTCATGAAATTTGGTATATATTATTTTCTAAGGCAACAATGTAATCTCCGAAGAAATTGTTCAGATCGGTTAACTATAGCATATAGCTTCCATACAAACTGAACACATAGTTACTAACAGAAATGCACCTGTGAAAGGTATTTAGCTTCGGTGCAACCGAAGTTAATGTTTTTCTTGTTTTAACTTAACTATGTTATTAATACTGTTCAACTGTAGTTTTGACCAAACTCTAAATGGAGCATTTTTTTTATATATTTTTTTAAAAAAGTTTTTCGCCGAATAGAAAAGTCGTCTTAATGTTCAAATGTACAAGAAGCTTTATCATTTGTTATCTCCAATAAAAGCTCTAACTAAGTGGAAAATATCTTTGAGGACTTTGTATGGCTCCTCACAGGGCACCTACCTTTAAAGTTCTGCCTTCAGAAAATGAGAAAAATGGGGTCGGCGGTATGCAGAGCACGCCCGGAGGATGATGATGCACTGGAACATTATCTAGGCGAATGTTTAACCTTCAGCCGTATGTCACGGGGCATATTCCACGGCTCCCAATGATCCAACTTAATAGACATTGAGCAACTGAGGTGGAAAATAATCAGGTCAAATCCTCTTAGTTGTTGGTTAAGGCTTAATTTGGTAACCAACCGCGATTAAAATGAACCTAATGAAGATCGAAATGCAGATGATTGCGATCTGACGCTCACGTGCCTGGCTTTGCAATCAACCAACTAACCAAGGGGAAAGAGAGTTTTTTAAATAACACTGCATCTTGAAATTTTCGGTGATAAATAATTTGTGTTCGTAATATCTGGCGGTGATCTTTAACCCTGGATGTGCTTTGTTAGTCCATTTGATTAGTAATCATCGTGTTTTGGAGCAAAATACCGAAGCCCGTTCAGGGTTAATAAATTAGAACCCTCAGAGTCTTCAGGTCTATTAAAATGAATTCAAACAAAGTGATTTATTTATATTAGAATATGTAAATAGGTGCTTTTGTGCCCTGAGTTCACATAGGACTAATTTCGGAGCATTTATATTAGCATATAAAGTCGAAATATAAAAGTTTTGTTGTTTTCGTGACTGCGATTTCAAACTGGTTTGCCCAGTTTAGTCGTGGGTTACTCGTAAATGGGTTAAAAAAGTTCAAAAGCCATAGAAATTAGTAATAGAATTCTATAAATGTAGACCATATACAAGTATCTATACCGTTATAATAATTTGTAGTTAAACAATACTCTCAACCGGATGCAAATGTAAATACTGAACTATTTTTCATCTGAAGATTTGCTTTCATGGAATATGCGGCTAGCAGACTATCGCTCTGCAACAGTTGTTCAAACTATTTATTGTCATTCCTTTCCTAGCATGAAAATGCATTTTTTTATACAATTTAAATGGCAATTGTATGCCTCTGTTAAGCGAAATGTCTCTGTGTGTGCTTGTATTTGCATGTAATTTGCTTTCGTTTGGAATTTATCAGGTCAATTGGTTTCACATTTCATGAAAGCACCACTTTCATCTGGCAATTACAAATCTGTGTTATATAATGCACGCATACTAGCGGCCATAAATGAACATTACAAATCACTAAGTGAAACCATAAACGCGAAATGCCACTAACGCACCAACGTGTGGCTTAGCTGCTGATCAATTGACTGCCTAACCAGCGGCACAATTGAGTGATTGATTAGTGTTGTTCCCCATAAATGGTTGACGGAATGCAGGATATTGATTAGTTTACTTAAACACACTACTGCTGTCCTATTGTTTCTGAAATTAATGAGCGATAAGCGACCAATGATATGTGGACTTCTAATTTGAATTCCATTTGGTAATAATAGCATTCCGCAACAAATGCCTGTTTGTTACAAACTAAATAGCCACAAAATGTTATGGCGACATTAAAATGGATAATTTTGCGTTAGGAGTTGACAACGGATTTCCTTTGGGATTTGATTTCAATATTAATTCATATAATGTTTTAGAATTTTATGATATTTCCAATTCTCTAAATATGTCGAATTAAACTCCTTTTGGAACTATAAAAAGCTTGCTGAAGAATTTCATTATCCGACACAGCGCCTTGAGTCTATGAAACTCGCAGTATTTTTGTTTTTTTTTTCAATATAGTACCAAGTCAATTTTATCTGATGCTCTTTCGATCTTTTCATTGGGTGTGTTAGTTTACGTGACGGATCCCAAATCCAGTCCACAACCCTGGGGAGGGATGATGTGCCTTCTCACTTTAGCTCAAACAGATGTTTTTTTTGGAAGATACTTGGTCCAAGACCGGAAGTCATGAGCTATATGAGGAAGAATTATTTCTGGGCACTCCAAAGCAAATGACGCGTAGAGAACTTTCCTCACTTGCGGGAACTTCTACTCATGACTCAATCCTCCTTAGCTATAACGTAAGCGGTGTCTATGCCAACAAAGGAGAAGAATACTTAGTCAACACCAGTCTGATGATCTTTTTCCCTCTAGGATTCTGTGCTACCTTAAATGATATGTATGTGTAAAAATTTGGCATTTCTGAGAAGAAACTTTTAGATTTTTAGAAACTTTGTTGCCACAGTCATAATTATATGCATTATCATGTTATTAGGTTTCCAAAGTCCAAGAATACTAGTTCACCAAGTAAGCAGGAGACAATAAAAAATTGTCTAAAAAATCTTTGATAGCCTTTATTGACAGGCGATTTTTGGTTTTTCGGTTTCGTTTCATTTTTGGTACAATATTCGTTAGTTTGTTTTACAGTGTCATATTGATAACTTCATGTGTTGTCAGTAGTAATGCTTTTGATGAATGTAGTGTCCTCAGCTGAGTTATCAATCACCTTTTTTTTTTGCAAAAGTTTGACATGCTTTATTCTTGAAACATTAACCAGAATGTGTAGAGCCGATCCAATGAAAAATGTTCAGATGCTCTGTTATCACAGAGCATGTAGAAAAATTTCAATGACTTCAAGACTTTCACTGCAAACTTTGTGGAACTAAAATAATTATGTTCTTGATAAAGTAAGGTCCTCAAAACATTTCTGCAACATTTGTAATATAGAGATAAAACTTCATACAATTATAAAAATGGTTATCCAATCTGAGGAAAGCTAGTAAGGAAGGGCTCAGTTCCGGTGAAATAAACATCTTTTCAAAGCTAAATTTAATATATGGGATATATGAGGAAAAAATTTAGATATATTAATGAAATAAGTTGCGTACACGTATTGCAAATAGGGGTAATCGAGCCATTGCCACGCCCACAAACCGCCAATAAATTAAAATTCAGTGAGAATATGTTTTTGATGGCATCATGGCCTTGTGACAAAAATAAGTAAAATTCGTTCAATACTTCCCTTAGCCCCCATATATTTAATATAAAGATTTTCGAACTTCCGGGTGAATTTGTACCGCATATATCGGCCAATATGTGAGTTATCTCAATGAATATGAAAGAGCAAATTTTACTGATAGTTTGTAGTATTGGCCAAAACAGAGGAAATCGGATCGATACTACCCCAGCTCCAAAATACTACTATAGCACATAGCTATCAAGTGTTTGTGCGGACAACTTTTTTATTTGAAAATATATCTTCACTAAATTTGGCATAGTTTATTACGTGATTGCAGTCCCAGTTGTTCATTTTTCCATTATGATCATTAATTATTCATTTTAAAAGGACATTTATATGTAAGATGGATATATGAAGTAAATAAAGTTTACTAAAGGGAATATATACATAACAAACTTCTACCTTAAATTTATGCCAAGAAAAAAATTTTATAATACAAAATTTATACCTGATTTTGATTTACATATTTACTATATTAACTATTTACGGAATGCCTGAAATAAAATATAGAGTTTAAAAGATGTCGCGATAGTCAATTAATATAAAATGTATTTTAATTACTCTCATAATTATATTAATATGAATTTAAGCTTTTCTCTGAATCATCCTGCCATGTGAGCACTAAAAAGCAAAAATCCAACATCGTTCTTTCTTATATACATACTTCACTGCACTGTACATACACTGCATTACAAAAACAGAGAGTGAGAGAATCATTCGTTACTCCTTCAGTGGCTTTTCATATTGCATTTTCACCTGCGTCATGTACTTTCGTATTGCTGTGCGGCCGACTTTACTGCACAGTGAACATATATAAAGAGATTAAAATGACTCTTTTCAATATACAAGAAGAGAGTATTACAATTTGAAAGCCTTGCAATTGTAATACTATATAAGGAGTTTCCAATATGTATGCTTTACTTCTGGGTACTGGAGAATTTGAGTGGCAAACATATCCTTAAGCAAAAGAAGAGATCACAAGAGAACTTTACTTTTATAGTAATGTTACTATTTTAATGTAGTTGTTTTTGTTTTTGGTAAAATTATCTCAGGCTTTCCAAAATTTAAAATGAGCTTCAAAGCCGTCAACGATCGTCAAATTTGCTCAGTCCAGTGCGTGTAGTCATTCGGTTAAGTGGCGTTGGTGTTAAAAAGTTCCGATCGGTGCGTTTATATAAATTTTTGCAACGAGAGTGATTTTATTTTTGATAAATATTAATATATGTATGTATATAAATATGTATATTGTTGAAAAGTGCGTATAAGTATGTATATACTTTTAGAACATATTTTTGTGTGAAAAGTTTACTAAATAAATTCTGTAAATATGATTACCGATATAAGTACTTATAGCGGGACAATTCATACTTACAAAATGGCGGTCTACCGGTGCTAAAATGGTGCATGTTGCAGCATGAATTGTGCAAAGTTTTGTCAGCGATGAAGTAGCGAGTGCGCTCACGCAGTTATCTACTGTTTGAAGTGATTGAGTGAAGAGAGAGTAGAAGTTAGTGTGAAAATATGAGCTATTAGTTCAACTGTTGTCAAAGCTCGGGTGAGTCAACTTCTGTTTTAGCTTTAAGCAATTTCCATTATTTAGTATGTGTGTACATATACTTACATATAATCTATGTACTTAGATATATTAACCACATACTAGTATTTGCAAATATAGATAGAATCGGGTTGATACTACTGCAACTCCCATATACTACGTATAATGAGTTTAATTTTTGTAACAAACCTTATGTCGAATATTTCCAACTAAAAGGAAGGAATATACAATTAGTTGGTAGCACTGCTTAGAAAAATTAAACGCAGAGACTTGAGGATAGCTTTAATTCAACATGTAGGACTTGAACATAAATATGAAAAATATTATACGGGGTCTCTGCGAGTATTCTTGAAATTTTTCAGAACATTTGATTAAACCTCATATTTTAATAAAATTGTAGAAAACCTGATTTATGAGCCAACCGAAACTTACATATTTTATTTAAGTTACATAGGAAATAGAAAGAAATATGAACAAATTTAGGGATAGAGATAACCGTATATCTCTTTAGACGGCTTGAAACTCACACAAATATTTTACTTTAAAGCAAGTTCACTTTTTATGTTCTTGTAAGACATTTATTGACTTCTATCCGCTGACTACTAATTTATTTAAAGCCAAATATATCTGCACAAACTCTCCCACAGATACTTAAGGATACATACATACATATGTACATACATACATATGTACTTGCAGTGTATGTGCATAAGCAAATGTGGGTGAAGTATCATATATGCCCGAGCTGTTAGTCAAACCATTTTGTGTGAAAATTGCCCGCAAAGCAGCTTTGCGTAAGTTTCACCACAACAAAAGCAACAATACGCTGTAGATGTAGTGCCAACACACACACACACATAAAAATGTAGATTGAGGGGCATACACCAATAAGATGCATAATGGCGCCTGCCAAGGCAACTGTCTCCGCCGTGGCACGCGAGCGCACTGCAGTCTTCTGCCATAATTTTGAACCAATAATGAAAACTGAAACTGGAAATTTATTTTTAATCGGTTTAAAATACCCGCACACTTGGACAGCCACCAGCTCCAGCGCGGCAGCGCCACAGCGAGCTCTTTACAACAGATGCATATGCAAGTGCCCACTCAAACGCTGGCTTCTTGCGCTGGCAAACTCACTTGCGAACTTTGGCAGACGTCGCCGCCACCGTCGCCAAAGCAGTTCTTAAAGTTGCCACAAAAGAGCGCTAGTATCTACGCTGTTAAAAGTTTTCAGCCGCTATGGCGGTCTGCAGACGCTAAAAGAGTGTCGAGTTTGGAAATCTCGTTGGCAATATGGGTATCTAGGGGTGTTGTTGTGGAAAAATTTGCCGCTCCAAGCCACCAAAAATTTCGCCTTCATTTAGGTTTTTAATTCATCTACGAAATGAGGGAAAATTAAGACAACGCTGGAGGGATATAAATGAGCGATTACGCTAACGGAGAGTGGAAGGAAGCGGGAAGAGTGAGATGGAAGGAGGTAGAACGCGCGGTAGTGAGAAAAGTGTGCTAAGGACGTGTGAGGTTATGGGTGCCGCCACCGGTCTGCTAAGTATGCTCGTTGGTAAACATAAAATTGGGGGCAGAAATTTCTCAGCGCGTCGCTGCAGCAAAGTTAAACTATTCATAGCGAAAGTTGTGCCGGCGGTCGGCACGTTGGTCGAACGCCAGGCAACGCCTTTTTCTTCTTCTGCTCCTTCTGCTTGCACATGCACTTGCTGCTTGCCGCTTTCTTCTTGGCACTACAAAACTCATTTGGCCGGATTGCAAGGATATCGCCGCTGACTTGATGTTGCATGTGTAGAAAACTTATGGCATATTTGTGTTGCAATGTGTATAAGACACATGTAGCTGTGTGTGTGTGTGCATGTGCTAGTTGTTTACATTACACTTTACTGTTCTAGCAGCTGCAATGAAAATCCGATCAGCTACTCAAAAAAGTTTTCTCATTACAAAATCGCTTACGCTGTCTTTCGAGCCACGGAGCGGGTATCTGATATTGGTTGGAATAGAATTAATTATTTCGTTGCTGTTTTCTGATATAGCCTGTCTAGTGGATAAAGCTTTATATTCGTAAAAGTGGCACTTATAGAACGTCTAATTAATTTGAAGAGCAGCAAAGCGCTTTGTTAAGGATTCTCAAGTTTTGAATTTTTTATGTTTTTAATTTTGAGTTATTAATTTATTGCTGCCGGAAATTTTTTCGTTAAAAAGATTCTTTTGCTTAGCGAAAGCTTCCTTAGACTTTTCCTAATAGATTTTTATTCATTCGAATAGGGCAGCATATACTAAATAATACTTGTGTTCAAAAAGGACTATGTTGCGGACAGCTCCTATCTTCTGAACGTCCTTACATTAAATCTTCAAAATTTCTAAATTACATTTAATAGATCTTTGATGATAATGTAGACAAAAGTATATAACTATTTAGATTTATATATCCAAATTGAAGTCTAGTATTATTTTGCCAAGATCTGACTGAATATTAATTCCCACTGAAAACTTTTAAATCTTATAAAACGAAATTAAACAACATTTTCTTGAAACTTAATAAAGAGTGTTAGGTGTTTTTCCTACTCGAAGCATTTGTTTTGGTTTAAAACCCTCGAGTAACACCGAGACGAATTTTCGAAAATTAATGACTAAGTATTTATCTCAAACACACCTTCCTCGAACTTAGTTAATTGTATTTCCTACGCTTAGAATCAGTCTATTTATCGGAATAATTTCTTTGCGGTAAAACATGGCGCCGTCGGCTGAAACCAGTAACCGGTAAGACTGTCGATTATTCCATTGATTTTCACTGGCTGTTATTTTGCTTCGTGTTTAAAATATCAATATCAAAAGCAAACTCTTTGACTCAATTGAACAAACATGTAATGTAAATTCAAACCAAAAGAGCTATATTTAATATAGTGGAAATAACAAGAAAGAATTAACCAGAAAATTGAAAATAATTATATTAAGGAAATGGTGTTTAGACCAAGGCAGAGAACATACAAATTAAGCATTTAGGCACATAATAAGTAGTTAAGAAAACTTGTCCAATTTATTTCATTAAAATGTCACAAATTTTGACGAACGAAACTTTTTAACACTTTGTTAGCGGAGATATGAAGGAGATCTAAAATTCGGATTTTTACTATGAAAACTTGCTTATTTATGTATTTGGAACTAAAATAGCAAGTTAAGATATTTTCGGAGATCTGGAAGTATATTTAAAATATATGGCACTTATGAGTGAGCATTAAATTGTTAAAATTTCAAACAAAACCGTACGTTTTTAGTTTTATATGATAAGACGATTTATTAATATTTTGAAGCGGTAGGTACTAGCTCATTCCATGGTATTTCGAAAAGTAGTTCTTTTTATCATTACAACATAAATAAACTCAACAATGAGTACATTTGCAGTAAGGTTTAGATTGGATTTTATTCAAACTATAAAATTCACACCATTGTATGTTAACGAAAACTGGCCAATCATCTCTTGGAATAACCGCCTGGAGAACTATCGTTGCCTTTAGATTGCAAGCTTTTCCGTTTCAGGTTGACATCTGACTCTAAAGTAATATATCTCCTGAATTGTAGAAGCGTACATTTCTGAAACGATCGACAGTAAATCACATAGCTATTGACGAACGCAATTTCTAGCAGCGCAAATTCGTTGCCACCACTTTATAGATTTCCTGTCAAGGCCATAACCATTCGCAGTTGATGGACTTGAACAACTCGAGCCATAAAATAATCATAGTCAATCCCTTTTTGATCTCTTCTTGGAACGGTCGCAGATTCCAACCCAAAGAAATTAGATGCCAAATATCGCATTTTTACCAATCACTGTGTGAAAATTACTCCAGTAAAGGATAATATAAAATCACTAACTCGTCTTTCGGTTGGCATGAAAAGTACTACAAGCCAAAACTTTTCCGTTTTTAGTTTGCCAGATGATGAACTGATGTGAAGTAGTTATAAGACAAAAAACATTTTCTTTTTCCGCATTTTTCATTCATTAATAATACAATTCTTTTTTCAAGACTAAAACCTGCGTACTTGTCTTCCAATTTTTCCTCCTTGTCTTGATAGACAGAGAATTTTTTAAAGTAACCATGTTGGTGAGCCAAGCATCACACTTTATATCTTCTTTTAATGGGTTTTATTCCTTAACATTTCGTTCTTTAAATATTATCACCTATTCATCCAAGGTAATTTGGCGAGTTCCATTGTATACTTGCCCAAATTTTTTATTTAAGTCATCTGTCATTGGGCGAAGTTTGAAAAGTCTATCCTTATTATCTTTCGGTATCTTGGAGTTATAGTTAACATGTAACTTACTCAAAGTTTCATCAAACTTATTGCGAGTCACATTCTTACTAATAATTGGCAAGCAGAAATCTTCATTTGAGCTTCCATAATTCTTCCAACTTGGAAGTTTGTGGTGGCCCATAAAAAAGGTGGCCCATAAAAAGCGTAAAACTGACCTTTCTTCAAATTTAAAACTTTGTATTTTTGGGAAGCATATACATAAATTCGATTGGAATATTATATCTTCCGAAATATTGTAAATGATTTATAGAAAATATTCTGTAGGCATTGTAAATGACTCAAAAAATCCTGCAACAAGCCCTTCGGGTACGGAGAATTCGGAGGTACTTGTTTAAGGTACCAGTGTCACGCATGAAAAATTAAGCGATTTTCGTGAATTTTTTTTAAAAGAAAGTACTAGATTGAATATTTCGACATTCTATGGACGTAATAAAGTATATTTTCAGCAATATTAAAATTTTTTTTTTTACAAAAATATTGCCAGATGATGAACTGATGTTAAGTCGTTATAAAACAAAAAACATTTTCTTTTTCCGCATTCTTCAGTCATTTATAATATAATATTATGCAATTCTTTTTTCAAGACTAAAACCTGTGTACTTGTCTTCCAATTTTTCCTCCTTGCCTTGATAGTCAGAGAATTTTTTAAAGTAACCATGTTGGTGAGCCAGGTACCTCAATTTATACCCACTTTTAATGGGCTTTATTGGGAAATATCGTTCCACAAAATTTAGTCCTTTAAATAGTATCATCAACTCATCCACTGAAAGTTTATGAGTTCCATTGCAAACCAGTCCAAAAAATTTGTTTAACCCATCTATCATAGGTCGAAGTTTGCAAAGTATATCCTGATTATTTTTCGTTAAGTTACCCAAAATTTCTTCGGCAAAACTATTGCGAATAATATTCTTACTAATAATTTGCAAGTACAAATCTTCATTCGAACTCCAATAATATGAATGAATAATAAAACTTTGTGCTTTTGGGCAGCATTGTAAATGATTCAAAAAATATCGCTTTCAGTGGCGATTAGGCTAAGTATTATTGCGTGAACAGTTGTTAGTGACCATGAAGTCGTTTATTTTCTCAATTTCAACCATACCATTGTTTTGACTGCCAACTGCAGTACTGGTGCTCTCCTCGTTTTCGTCTTGTAATATATCCTCCAAATAATGTTCCAGTATTGCTGTCATCAGAAGTAATAGATTCAATGATTTCTAAAATCTCTCATTGTGCTATAATTTTTTCCATAATCCACATACTATACATACTATACATTGATCGAGAAATACGTTTTAAAGTCAACTGGAAGGTTTACGGAAGCTAGGGGACATGTTGACCCTAATTTATCTATATATGACATCAGGATATATTATTATCGGGAAATGATACTCCCTGATTTTCATTAACACAATCACATTTGACCGATACTGTGACATATACTATGGTATATGTAGATTCAACCTGAACTTTGAAAATCTTTATATTAAGTAAATGAGGGCTGTGGGTAGCATTGATTCGATTTTACTCCTTCTCAGCCCCAGAACAAATTTTACGAAAAAATAATGTTCTCGAAGTGTCATTGTTTCATCTCACAGATTTATCGGTAAAAAGTCAGCCATAGACTACCAGGTTCTGATATATTTAGGTATCTGGAGTCTTAGAAAATTATGTTCTAATTTCAGCAATTTTTAGACGTGGGATGTCATGCCTTAAACGTACTATTTGAGCAAAGATTTATTTAGACTTTATTTGGTGGTTTTTAGATTTTATTGGTGTTTCATTTGTACTCTGTAAGAAACAAATTTATATTGAATGCAAAATTGTTTATATGGGGTGTGGTATACAACATTTTACCCATCCATTTGGGCGTGGTTATAACCCGATTTTACTAACCCCATTTTCACACTGAAAAGATTTGTCCTCAGCAGTTCCATTGATATAGCTTTAGAGCTTTATGAGTTAAGTAAATAAATTTCAAATATTTCATTAGTTTTGTATATCAATTAATGCTTAGCATTTTATAAGTTTTTGTTTTATGGTAGTTTGGGGGCGTGGCAAAAGTCTGATTACGCGAATCTGCCACTCGATATTTTACTAAAAAAACAAAGTTTCATCATGATAGTTGAATTCTTACTTATGTTATTGGATTTCAACTGATATCCTCATGAATATTGATAAAATAATATATAAAAAATCAATATCTATCTCAATGAGTTGTTGGTGTTTCAAAAAACCATTACGTGAACAAAACAATTGTAATCTGTAGCAAGATGATATACATATATCTTAGGGGCATATTCTGTATGGAAATTGATTAGGGTTCTCTGTATTCGTTATTTACAAAAAAATTTGTATTGCTTTTAAGAAATATGGAAATTTTTGTTGGAATGATACCACTCTGATCTATTTGTTTTTAAATTGTTTTCATGTTAGGTAGAAATTCGTAATTGTTATATAATGTTTCACTTACATTTGCCTCTTTATTTGAGAAAAATTGCAGTATTTTAATTCTCAGGGAAATTTCTGCATGAAAAGATGTTAATGAAGATGATGTCGAAGGGAACGCCGGAGATATGATTCCACATTATTTTACCAACGCAAATGACATATCAAGACTACAAGCAGCTCAAGAATATTTACATACTTATTTCTCTCAGCTGCCAGCAACAGCTTAGCGTGCTGCAAATCTGAGTTGAGCACCAAAATACGCCGCAGGCGACGCAAAGTTACTCGCACATCCGCTGCCGGTAAGCCACTTCCTGTTGCTTAAGCAGAAAACCAAATATCATAAGACCTTACGTACACATATACACATATAAAAATATATTTGTATGTGTATATGTATATGGTGCTGTGAGCGTGCAACAGCGCGCAGGTGAGCAATCGCGAGTGAGTCTTATTTATTAATATTACGTCCTGACTGCAAGAAGCTCTTAAGCATTTAGTGCTGAGGCAAAAAATTAGTATTGCACGATGCTCGGTGAAGCTTCAAGCGAAAAATTATGCACATACATATTTATGTGTTTACTCAACGCGCCGAGATAACCGAGATCAGAGCATCTAATCCAATGAAAAATCACAGTAAGGGAAGACGGTGTAAAGTCGCTGCGAGTAAGCTCGCGGTGGCATGCGTGTATTTGTGTTGGTGGTAAAAGTAACGGTAGCAAGAATTTGATTAGGAAGCTTTGCAAATGTGGCAAAAATTGTTTCAATATCCAACACGAGCGCTTTTGAGGGCGCACTTGCTGTTGCTAACCGCGCGATTGATTGAGTTCCATTTAGGGGGGATGGTGTGTGTTCCATTTCAGTTGCGCTAACAGCTCTTGACATATGTAAGCGTATACTTACATACACACACCGAGATGAGTATGCGATTACTAGCAGAGTACTCAGATAAATAAATACATAAGCTTACAAAATTATTTTTCAATTTCAACCAAGCCCACATAACCCACTAGACTTGATCCCCAACACACCCGCATACATATACTCGCATCTCATCAATCCCTAACAGTCTTCGCTGCTGCACTGCGTAGTCCTCTCTTGAAACCTGCGAAATACAAATTGCTCGCTGTGAACGAGTCAAATTGACAGGTGATGAATTCTCGCATTACAGCCGCGTGTGTAGTCGCTGTATGTAAATAGAGGTGGCAACCTCGCATTACGCTGCTAGTTCAATGCGATCGCACACAGTTCGCTGGCGGCGTTAATGCGCACGCCACCGACAAACACGAAATTGTGGTATTTAAACTTTGCAGTCATATAAAATTCTATGAAAATTGTGTGTGAAAAATCAGTTGTAAAGCAGGCTCATAAATTCAGCATGCTTATACCTACATACAATAAATGCGTGCATGTGTTGTGTTGGTATGTACTGCGCTCCAACAGCCAAGCATCCGTGAATTAAGCCTGCCAGATACAGAGGAATTACAATACAAATTACATGGCATGAAATAAGCCTTGTGTGCGGCACAGTGCAGCAAAGTCTTGTTGTTAACAGTTTTATAAATGGGTTTTGAGAGGCAAGGACTTTCCATTTTCATTTTGTTTATTGTATGCGGAGGATGGTTTCGTATATCCAGGGTTTATCATAAGGAAAATACGAATCAGATAAAAATAATGTGGTAATCGGTGTGATTCAAAGAGCAATTCATTTCGAGGCTCTCAAATTTTAAAAGAAAAACACATAATCTTCAAATTTAATTGGGGAATGTTTATTATCATTCGAAAGTATATTTTCTGGCATTTATTTTTTGAAGATTCGCTCTTTCAAATATTGGCCGTGGCTACTTCTCAGATGGTCCACTCTTTAAGTCTAATTTTCGATGACTCATTCGAGCATTTCGACTGGTAACTGTCGAATGACACGAGTGATGTTGTGCTACAAGGCCTGAATCGAAGCGGGATTGTTCACATGTACTTTAGACTTTGCATATTTCCACAGAAAAAAGCATAACGGTGTGACATCACACAATCTTGGTGGCCAATCGACCGGCCCAAAACGTGAAATTATTTGCTCACCGAGGTTTTCTCTCAATAAATTCATTGATTGATGCGATGTGTGAGAAGTAGCGCCGTCTTGTTGAAATAAAATGTCGCTGAAATTAGGAGCTGCAATTTCAGGCGTCAAAAAGGGGTTATCATGGCGCGACACCGGTCGCCATTGACGGTTACGTTCGCAACGGCATCATTTTTGAATAAATGTGGATCGATTATTTCACTGGTCCATAAACCAAACTAAACCGTTTTATTTTCTGGTGAAGTGACAGCTCTCGAATCTCTTCACTAAAAATCCCAAACCAAGCTGCCGATGCTTCTGGAGAGTCACTAACGATGTGTGTGTCCTGGCAATGTCCTTAACGGTAAGCTGGTTACTTCCTTCAGATAGACCAATTTTTGGCAGGTCAGAGTTAAGACTTTCAGCTTAAAGAAAGAGCACATAGTGAATGATTTCCTACCAATCACACCAAAAACTCGCTTGTTAATTTTCAAGTTCTGTAACTGCTAGCTAACGGCTTTTGTTCCAGGTAAAAGAAAAAAGGAAAAACTGTGTCACACACCATTATCAGTTCATCAAATCAAAGTAAAGTACACACTAACTAAACGATTTTCAGCAAGTTCTGTAACTGCTAGCTAACGGCTTTTGTTCCAGGTAAAAGAAAATAAGAGAGGAGAGAACGAAAAACTTGTGAAATATTTTAATAGTTTAGATGACTTTTTCTTCAGTTTTTCTGCTAAAGTCACTGAGAGAATAACTGGTCTAAACGTAAACTATAATAAATATTTGTTCAAGAAGTGTATTTTATTTGCATAATGTAGATAAAGATACGTCAAAAAGTTATTTAATGTAAAGTGAGAGCCTTGTTCTGACACTGGCAGAAAGTTAAGCTGATGTCAAAGATTCGATGAAGTCAGGTTAGTCTGCTGTATTCTTCTATAAGGGCATCTCTGGAGACTATTCTGCAACTTAGACACAATTTTCTAGAGGGAGCAATTACACTTCAATTGAATCATATTTTGCCGGAGATGCTCTCTCCAACACTCCCTTACTAGTTTCGTAAGAGTTCAGAAAAGTTGAAATATTCTCAATAATTGAAATTTTGATAAGGTTTCCAAAAATGGACGACATTAATTACATGACTTTTTTGACCAGATGGATTTTTTATATCTAATAGAATTCATGAAGTTACAGCTCAACAAGAGATTTTTGGTCGTAGTATAGGAGTTCACACTAGCTTCTCAAGTTAATCAAATCGCTTCTGAATCGGTCCAAACGTATGTTTTCCACTCTTATGACAGAGTATGACCAATTGTGTGGCAGCGGATTTTTTATTCAAATAAAAGCCCCCAACTCGGAAGCATTCCTCAAAATTATTGAATATTTTCTGTCACTACTAAGATCCCCGGCTATGTTTTCAAGTATCTCTTAGGGGAGCTCTACTCAATCTCAGTTTTACAAAAGACTCAGGTATTTTGCTACGAGTCTAGCATTGACACGGTTCATACTCAAAGAATTGACCAAAATGTGTTCAGTCAATCCATAATGGATTTTTAAGTGGATGGTACTAAGTAGAGACTCACTTTTACTAACAGGATTTGCGTAGAGGAATCAAAACTACCACCCAAAAGGAACTTCAGCAACATCAGAAGATTTCGTGGACTATTAGTAGCGAAAAAGCTAAGAACACCCTGATGTTGAATTGACCGAATAATTTTTTTTTAAAGCGCCAATGTAGAAAGTAAAGCTCTTCTCATCTAACTACAATTTGAATGTGTGATTTTTATTAAACATTTTCAGTTTCACCACCCTTATATTAGAAAACATATATCAGTCCACATACGACCTTTGATCAACCATCTAACCTAACCTAACCTTTATATTACATAAATACATATATCTGTCTCTGGTATTATTTAACGGCACAACAGAAATTGTAGTAGGTTCTCAGTAAAACCCCTGCTGAAGGCTTCAACTGTATGAATTACCATAATTTACATATGTATATACATACATACATAATCAGCTAACTACTTCATGACTCCTCTCCACTGTGCGAAAACGGCATTCATATTCATAGGTATACCAAATAACTGTGTTTGTTACGAAACCTTTGCTGCCTCACTGGCGATCTCAGCTGAAAGTGTATGTTAATGATTGCCAGGCATGCGACAGCAGATCCAAACAAGCATAAACATACAGTACATATATATATATGTATACCTATATAGATAAATATTTATATATGGATGTCTGTATATATATTTTATATATGTGTATGTGTGCGAATACAGCTAAAAGACACAAACCAACCGAGCGTGTAAGCGCCTGCACCAACACTAATACCAAACACCAAGAGAAAAATAGACTGAGGCAATGTGACAGGCAACAGGCGACTGACACTGACTGCCTATCAGGTGGCATAACGGAGCAAACACATGCAAACGCACATACATACATAACTAACGAGTGCTGCGTTGCTGGCAGCAGTTAAAACCGACACGTGGCAGGAGTAAAGTGACTATGCTAATAACAACAAAGACAACAACAACAAGGATGATAGCAACAGCAACAGCTAAAGTGTTAATATTTTTATGCCTAACCTAGGTTAAGTCGCATTTTACACTTCGGATTGGCACTCGGTGCGGCAATGGGTTGCGGCATGAAAGCAACTGCAAGCGTGTAGAGCGAAAACGGTAATAACGAGAAATGAAGAAGCGGAGATGTACATAATATATAAAATGGCTGCAAGGCTGTGCTGCCAGTTACAGGGTGTTTATGTATGTATATATGTATATATGTGTATATATGTATATATGTTTGCATTTGTGTGTATATATATATATGTTTGTCAAAAGTACCAAGGACCTTCACAGGTGTACTATGCGGATATTAATATGTTGGCCGGCAAAAATCAGGCAAGCGGTGAAAGATATTTAAGTACAGCTGCTGGCTGCCGGCGCTGCTGCTGTCCGAGTTGTTGCCTATCGAAGGCACCGAAAATTGCTTTTCTAGTTAATTAATAGTTGATCAATAATTTACGGCATAGTTATAGGCTTTTTAATTAAAGGGGTTATGAAAATTGCGTTTGCGACATGCAACAATCCCGTTGCCTTGCACGCGCTGCAGCAGCAGCGTCGATGTGTGACGTCGTCCGGTCGGGCTTTTGAGAGGCCCCTTAAGCTGCGGCAGGCGAGCGTGAAATTGTAAAATTTTGTGGAAGCTTACAGCGCGCTGATTAAGTATGGCAGCTAATGTGCACACCAAAAAAACCAAATACACCAGAAACGATGAAAATATAATGCCAACAAAAGCAACAACAGAACACAAAAATGTTTGAGCAAAATAGGTGCTAACACAAAACATACATACATATGTATATACACACGCGCATGTGCAGCCCGCAACCTCACATATGAAATGTAGTAATATTTTGTTAATTGTTGCTGTTTTTGTTGCATTATTTCCTATTTAATATTAACTGGGTAATAAGTAGTTTATCGCGCTGCAGTTTGAGGAAATTGAAAATTTTGCAATTTTACGCCGCATTGCGACATGAAATTTCGCCATTTTCAATTTGCCTAAACAGCCGGGTCACCAACCAACCAACCGACGCAGCACCTGAACTAAGCAGTTTGCCAATTTGTACTTTGACCTGCGGATATGCAATATATGCTCTGGCTTGTATATGTGTGTGGCTTGCCTGCGTTGGCTTGAACTTAATTAACATCACAATTTGCCGAATATTAATTTAACAGCAAATTACAAATTAATTGCTGAATTGCAGCAGCGAAGAAAATTTGGTTTCCATAAACATACTCACACATATACATACACACGTATTTTGCTGGAAACTATGCTGTTCTAGGAGCTTTGATTAGTTAGATCCGTATAACGATTACGATAATGACAGGAAATTTTGCTTCAAGCGGAATGGAAATTAATTTTTTGATATTTGAAAAGTTACGTTTTTTTAATATAGAAGCTTGGTGTAATTTTTTGAATTTCGTCAAAAAATGTAAATACTTATTTAATAATATACTGTATTAAAATAAAGCTACATACTTCGTAAAAAGTGATATTCTGGTTTAGAGGCTCGAATTTCGAGCGGTTTTTGGCAATTGATAAAAAAATTTGAATTTTTTGCTATACATTTTTTTTATAATTTGTTTATTTGTATTTGAAGACCAAAAAAGTAAATAAAAAAACAAGTAAGGGAGGGAAAAGTTCGTATGAACTCGAACATTTATAATCTTGCAACATGAAGGAATCAGAGTCTGGGAAATACTTTAAGGTGTAAAACCAAACATAGAGAAGTCAGCCGGATATTCGAAAATCCTGACATTAGTTATATAGGGGCTAGGCCAAGTTTTCGCTCAAATTTACCTATTTTAGGCACTAGGATAAACTGTTATGAACAAAACACGTTCTCTTATTTTCATTGGCCGATATATGCTTTACAAAGTCACCCGGAAGTTCGATAATCTTTATACTCGATTCCACCCATTTTTTACACACAGACATATCATTACAAGAGAAGGATTATCTCTTAATTTCAGTTACATATCTCACACATTGTTCGATATTTTCGCTCAAAAGTCAACTATAGATACTGGGTCCATGTATTCGGTACCTTCGGCTTGAGCAGTTTTGGTTGGATTTGAACAATTTTTGGTTGTAAGGTGGCATATTTTAAAAGAATTAGTAGTACTTGTATTCCGTTGTATTAATTACTTCTTGATTTGGATACTGTGAAGTGAAAGAATCAAAGGGAGTTTCAAATTGTGCTATATGGGGAGTTTGGCGTGGTTGTAATTCAATTTCGCCCATGTTTGCACTGTGACATAGAAATGCCAGAAGAATACCCCGAATTAAATTTAGTCGAAATCGGTACGGTGGATTCCGCAAAATGTGATTTTCACCAATTTTCACACCGGATCCCATAAAGCCCTCTTGTACCATCTCGGAGGTAAAATATGGGGAGTTATCTTCCGATTTCATCCACTTTTACACTGTTGATAAAGGTCCTTAAAGGATTTGTCCTTATTTGTTTAATGTAGCTCAAAGGTTTGAATAAGTTTCCTCGGGTAAAAACAGTACAACTTTTTTCTCTTATAAAAATTAAATATTTTATAAGAATATTTTATTTTTACAAACAACCACACTACTTGTATTAACAAAGAAATTTTGAAATTCTTGGAAACATTTATTTTAAACTCGGAAAAAGATGAGCCCGCGTTGGCAGAAAAACTCGTTACAGGATCATCTAGAGTGAAAAATAAGAATAAAACTGAAAACAAGTTTTTGGCAGACATTTTTACAAAAAATTAAAATTTCATTAAAAGTTTCACGACTTTTTTTTTAATCGAAGAAAATCCTTCGTTCGAGCCTTTAGGAATTGTATTCCAAAGGCCTGTGTAAAATTTCATGAAGATCGGTTGAGAAGTTCTTTAGAAATCTTGCCAACCGACTTCAAAAGCACAGTTTCGGGAAAAACGTATCTAAAGATGGCGCACTTAGCCTAGCTAATCTCGAGCGCACAAGTTTTCAAGGCTATATGTCTGAAACTCCGAGCATAGGAGATCAACTTGAAAGCTTAGGACAATATTCTAGAGGTGTTGTCGAATTTAATAAGATAATAAATAAATTCGATTTGTGAAACCCGTAAATCCTTAAATGGTTTACGAAAAATGTTCATCAAATCAAATAGAGGTCGGGGCCGTTTTCACAATTTCAAAGTTTTTTACCCACAAGTGCTACTGCGACCCCCTGTGTTGTATTACAATTCTGTACCTTAATTTAGTGCTTAGTTATGGAAGTTTATAGGTTTTCAGTTAATGGCGTTTTTGAGCGTGTTAGTGGTCCAAATATGCCCATCCATGAACTCGTTTCTTTTTTTCAGGGAACGCGCATGCCAAGTTTCATAAAAATATATCCATTCTTTCATGCTTGCACTGACGAACGGACTTACAGTCACCCAGTTACTCTATAGCAACATCTTGCAAGAGTATAAAATTATCCGATTTTAAGTTCATATAAGTTACTGCCAATATTGAAAACGATTTGTTGCAAATCTTGTTTATTAACGTATGCGCAATGATGATCTCTCGCGAGTTGCACATGTAACACTTTTTGTATTGACGAACTCCTTTAGGTGCACAGGGTGGTTCAGGGAGATCACAATACAATAAGAAATTTTAGTCCCAGCGGTTCCGCTATAGACCTCCTAAAGACCAGGGTGCGTTGTCAGATATGCGCCCTACCATCCTACCTACTTGTACGCAAGTTGAATAAAAAATTGTTTTGTGCAAAAACGCGTTTGAAAAAGTCGCTCACCCGACGCCTTAAGAAAAGATACTCACATTAATGGCTAAAGGCAATAAAATGAGTTGGAACTTCTATTTAAAATGGCAGAAAGAAATTTAAAAGCCGACAAGAAAGTAAGCAGGATGATGTCAGCGCATTGCTGATTTTACTCCACTATCGACTAGAAAATCACGACATTTTGACTGATTCAAAGAATTATTTTTAAAGCAGATATACTTGTATACCTTATTTTCAACAAGTTATTGCGTCTTTCCATAAAGCTTCGAAAATATCATGGTTTCAGCTTTTAAAAATGGTGCATTATGATGAACAAATAAAAAGTATTGTGCTAATTGGCTTTAAATTTCCAAAACATATCCAATTATTCAGTAAATCACAAAAAGTTCTTGTTAATATCGCATATTTTTTGGATTTTCCTTTAACAAAATAATTGAGTTATTTCACTTTTTCTAGCGTCTATTTACCATGACTATATTATACATATATTAAATCCAACATTTATTATACCCTCATAACAATTTACGGTTAGTATAATTGTTTAGTTGGTCTAACGATCGTTTGTGAATTCTATAAATTATCGAGAAAGATATAGAGTTATGTGTGCCAAAAATATTTGAAAAGCAAGACTAATTGATTTTCCAATATCTGTCAGTACATCCATATTTTAGGTAAAACTTGGGATAAGCTACTTATTTCCAAACTCTCTGATATATTGGAATTGGTATTATATACGCGTAAACGGACTATTTCTTTGATATTAGGTAAATACTTATGCTTTGAACAAAGTATTTTAACCATAAGTGTGCCGGATGTTTACATCAATAAGAAGGAAACTTCCTTCCCGATCCTGACGGAGGTTTTGGTACTATACAACGCCAGCTTGCATAGACGTTTAAGCTGTGCGGCGATACCAAGTTCAGATATATCGACAATCCCTATTCGTGCTGTCGAAGACGGCTTTAAAATCGATGAAGAGTTAGTGTGTGTCGATACTCCAATCAAAGGTTTTTTCCAAGACTTGATGCATGGTGAAAATCTGGTCGATTGTAGATTTTCCAGGTCTTAAGCTGATAAAGTCCTATTAGTTTGTTGACGGTGGGCTTCAGTCTTTTGCACAGTACGCTCGGTAGAACCTTATTCGCGATGTTTTGGAGACTTATCCCACGGTAGTTGCCACAGATTGTGGTCCATCCCTTTTTGTAGATTGGGCAGAGCACACTTAAATTCTGCAAAGAATATTTGAATAGCTCGGCCGGCAATCCATCGGTTCCCGCCAATATTTTGTTCTTCAGATGAGTAATTGCTATTCGAACTTCTTCATGGTTGGGCAATGGAACGTCCGCTCCATCATCTTCGATTGGGGAATGGGGTTCACCATCTCCTGGTGCTATGCTTTCACTGTCATTCAGCAGGTTGGAGATGTGTTCCCTCTATAATTTCAGTATGCAGTGGGCGTCAGTCACTAGATTACCTTTGGAGGTTCTAAAAGAGTATGCTCGGTTCGTGCGTAGATCGGTTGGCTTGATATCCAAAGTAATAAAGTCGATAGTGAGATTGTTAACCAATATGGAAAAGTTTGTTTTCAATTTTATTCCAACCTCATGTGCCAAGCATATTAATTTCGTTCTTCCAATATGTGGGTTACCTCAATAATATTAGATGAAAATATTTTCTCGAGCATACTTTAGTTTCAAGACAAACAGAGATGATATCGTCCGAGACCCTTCGCAGTTCCCTTATAATTATTAATCTTCTGAGATATTTTTTCTTATATGATGAAGTTTTCAGGAACCTAGATATACTTCATACGCACTTTTTCCTCACAAATGCGAAGAGTTCTAAACGTTCGGCTGCAGCCACTCTTAGCTCTTCCTTATTTGCTACAATTTTAATACGAGAGTAATAACCACATGTTCAATTATATTTTTTTGGATAAAATAGTTGGGATTTCACACCTCTTTAGCAGCGATTTGATGAAATTTTTTGTGAACTTGTATGTACTATATCCAAATAGAATTTTTTCTCAGCATTTCGCATTACATGGTGTTAAATGACTTAACTTTGTAAATTCATGTTGAGCATAAATGAATTCCTCTTTTTTTCGCTCTCCCACATAATTGTTTTTGTTCGCATTGTTAGTATTTTGTTTTGCGACGACTTTAAATCACTGCCATCTGTAATGCACATCAACCCTGTCTGTTGCGGACTTTTGCGCTGTCACTTTGCGGTTATTCACCCTATTTTTTCGAACCGAATGCGCTTTTTTCGTTTATTTAATAAAAAAAAAACATAAATAAAAATCAAAATAAAAAACTGAAAACATTTTTTTATGAAGCATCCTGCGGTTTGATGACTATAGTAAATCAACTAAGTAAGTGCAATTAATTTTTACGCTCATAAAATTAAAATATGATTTTCATTTAAAAACATTAAAGTGTGCAATTGAGCATAGTATCTACAAACTGAATTTAACATTTATTTAATTATGAACTTAACTGTTTATTGCAATTTTACATAAATGGTCTGCTAGTAAAAAACGCATTGGTTTTCGTGTCCTTTATGAGGCGATTTTTTTTCGTTTTCTCTCCCTGTACTAATTTTAGTCGTTCAAGTTATTCGTGTTTTGTTGAACAATTTTGTCTCAGTTTGCAGAGATTTTATTAGGTAGAAACGGCCATAGAGACAATTTAGACTCGAATTTTGCAAAAGACTTAGAATCGGACTGTGAAATTCTAGATACCTCTTCTAATTTAATACAAAATACCTCATGTATCCTTATTTAGTATTGAGGGGTTAGATCAGTCAGGTTTTTTAAAAAAATCAAAATCAGACTTTAAGTCTACAAATATTATTTAATTGATAGAACAGTGCAAAAAAAATTGTCGCAGTGGTTGGATCAGTTCAGTACATAAAATTAATTAGGGATTCAAGAGTATACGCATCTTATAGCACAGATTTACCACAAATTATAAGTCTATACTCAAAGTAACATTTCCTACTACGCACAATTTTTCTGTTGCTTTTGAAAAGGAACGGCTTTTTTTCTTTTTAGTCTGCCAAAGAAGCTTTAAAATTGCCCCTTTAATCCCTTGATAGTCTTAGTGGAACGGTTAGATATCCACTTGGAGAACGTCGAAGATCTTATAAAATATATAACAGGTCAATTAAAAGTGCCCAGTCTACCATAAAAACACATTTTTTTGCCAAGACTCTTTTTTTCTATTCAAAATAGTTCCTTTCATGGATGATACACTGACTATAGTGACGCTCCAACTTTTCGATACCATTTTTGTAACACGATTTATCCTTTGCTTCAAAATAGACCTAAGTTTCGGCAATCACCTTTTCATTCGACGAAAACTTCTTTCCAACGTCATTCTCTCAAGATCTGAGCACAGAAAGTAGTCGCTGGAAACAAAATGTGGAGAATACGGTGGATGCGGAAGCAAGTCGAAGCGCAATTCATGGATTTTTTCCATAATTTTTAGTCATTCGTAACACGCTGCATTTTCTTGGTGAAATAGCACTTTCTTTTTCTTTAAATGCGGATTTTTCAGTGATTTCGTCCTTGAAACGGTCCAATAACACTATGTACATAGCAGTCGCTGTTGATGGCTCTTCATTTTTCAAGACAGTCCATAAAAATTATTTGGATCAGAAAATACTGGAGCCGTAACCTTGCCCGCCGACTGTTGCGTTTTTCCACGCCTTGGACCGGTTTCATCGTGTGCAGTACACTCGGATGACTGCCGATTAGACTAAGGCGATTTAGCTACATATCTCCATCTTTCTGTCCTTTCGTATGTATATATGCCAACTAGTCTTTCAGTTTTTGAGATACCGATTTGAAAATTTGCATTCGTGCTTTTCTCACCAAGAAGCTGCTTATTTGCCGGGACCATCGATAGAGGACCACTATACCATATTATACCAGTATAGCTGTCATTCATATAAAGATATTTTGTTTACTACAAGAAAAACATCTATGGTGGGTATAACAGTTCGGTGCAGCTGAAGTTAATGTGTTTTTCTTGTTTTTGGTATGAGTCCCTTTTGTGTTCGCTAGGTTTTGACGTACAAAATATTTCGTAATTATTCTTCTTCTTCAGGTTTTTGCTTCCAAAGTCACTCAGGACTACGAGCAGACAATGCACGAGATGAATATAATGGGTTGTCAAAAAAGTCTTGCGGTATTTTCGCTAGTTGGCGCTGAAAGCGCGTAGTTCTAGTTTTCGTCGCATCAGCTCATGCTATATCTTTTTGGAAAGCTCATTTCACGCGCTAACACGTGTTTGATTGATTGTCGTTTCTTTTAAGTTGTTTGTGAGTTATAGCGTCGCAAACATGGAGCAAAATAAAGAGAAAATACGGCATATTTTACAGTAGTACAACGATAAAGGCAAAAATGCATCTCAAGCCACCAATAAAATTTGTGCAGTTTATGGACCCGATACAGTTACCATTTCCACCGCACAATGATGGTTTCAACGTTTTCGTTCTGGTGTAGAGGTGGTCGAAGATGCGCCACGCTCCGGAAGGCCTGTCGTCGAAAATTGCGATAAAATCGCTGAATTGGTCGAGAGAGACCGGCATAGTAGCAGCCGTAGCATCGGTCAAGAGCTGGGCTTGAGTCATCAAACCGTTATAAACCATTTGAAGAAGCTTGGAGTCACTAAGAAGCTCGATGTATGGGTGCCACACGAATTGACGCAAAAAAACATCTTTGACCGTATCGACGCATGCGAATCGCAACAAAATCGACCCATTTTTGAAGCATATGGTGACTGACAATGAAAAGTGGGTCACTTTCGATAATGTAAGGTGCAAACGGTCGTGGTCGAAAAGCGGTGAAGCGGCCCAGACGGTGGCCAAGCCTGGATTAACGGCCAGGAAGGTTCTTCTGTGTGTTTGGTGGGATTGGCAGGGAAAAATCCACTATGAGCTGCTCCCCTATGGCCAAACTCTCAATTCGGACCTGTACTACCAACAACTGGACCCCTTAAAGGCAGCACTCATGCAGAAGAGGCCATCTTTGATCAACAGAGGCCGAATTGTCTTCCATCAGGACACCGCCAGGCCACACACATCTTTAGTGACGCGCCAGAAGCTCCGGCAGCTCGGATGGGAGGTTCTTTTGCATCCACCGTATAGTCCGGATCTCGCACAAAGTGATTACCACCTGTTTCTGTCCATGGCGAACGCGCTTGGTAGTCTGAAGTTGGCCACAAGAGAGTCCTGTGAAAATTGGCTCTCCGAGTTTTTTGCCAATAGGTAAGCGAGCTTCTATGGCGCATATTTGACTTGAATCGCATTATTATAACCAATTTTATGAACAATTGAAAATTCAATAAAAAATACCGCAAGACTTTTTTGACAACCTAATACTTGTAGCTGGAAGATAAATTATATGCATAAGTTTGTTTTAAGTTTTGTGTATACGAGTTCTAATAGATTTTGTGCTTCGATTAGTCTTAATAATATTGTTTTTTAATATCGCCTTAATAAAAGAAGCAGTTATCGTGTAGCTCTTTCATGCAAACCTAACGCGGTTATTAGGAGTAGAAATAGTTTGAAAGAATCAAAAGATAGTTCTTTAAAGAAGGTATTCTGACAGCATTTCTTATATGTAAAGCTCTCGTGCAAAGAACTATTGTTTTGTAATGATATCTTGCATGTTCAATATATGTGCATAGAAACTCTTTCGAATGACTATATTATTCCTTTGCATATAAAAGTACCATAATTGTTCACAAAAATAATACAAAATGTTTGTAATACCTTAAACTTATAGCGCCAGATGATGATATACTATATATAAATATGTTCAAGGTCTCCAGATAAAGATATTTCTGAATGACTGTTGATTCGTCTGATCATGTAAGAATAACACAAGTAAAAATTGAGATGCCTTGACAGAACTTGGTATATGTGTATCTTGACTATCCATCTCACTTCAGTTCCTAAGATATCCATCATAATAATATGATGATCAGACGTCCCCTTCTTACTATTTGCTGCTATTAATTTATTATATGCTTCTTTATTAATTGTCTTATTGTTGTTTTAATAATATTTATATTAAAAGAGTATCAGTCAAACGTACAATATTGGTTTGACAATGAAAAATATATGATTGATTAATATTTCTTTCCACAAATATTTCAAAAATAGTCAATTGAAGGTGAAAATTTGCAGTAAACACTTTTTAAACTGCAGACCAATAAAGTAATTTTTACTCAAATAGCTCGTTCTCGTAATTCGATTAGCAAATAAATAATTGCAAACAACAACTTTAATAGTAAAAAAACAATACAATAACAAATAATAATAAAAGCAAAAAATGACGCAGTGGAAATAAATAAATTTTTATTAAATAAAATTGCCTCTACTCAAATCAGTGGGTCGCAAACGCTTTAGGAAATTGCAGAGTAGATATGGCTTGGCAAATTGCACTCATTCTTCTCCAACCGCACAGCAATAATGTTGTTTTTGTTGAATATTCATATGTGTCTCACCACAATGGTTGTAATGGCATTGGACTGCATTGGCAATAAGCCACTCGTATCTTGTTTCAATATATTGAATCGGGCAAACAAGCAAATAAATTAATTCAATCCTTTAATGCGAACACAAATACACAGATGTATACAAACAGAAATGTGTGTGTGTGTGTGTGGGTGAAAATGCCATGGTCAGCACAAAAGCAAGGACTAAATTGCAGTAAATATGAAGCTTATTTTCTTCAGCTACGAGTTGTTAGGAAGCTAATTTTGTGGACTAATTGAAAATAGAGTTGCTATTATTTTCTGCTTTGTAATTATACATACATATATACAAAAAAGGACCGATATTATATATTGTAAGATGAGTGTTTTAGGGTATTCTATTCTGTAACTATTTATTTTTCCGGATCTTCCTGTCTGTCAGAGTAAACATGGTAATAGACTTACTTTGTGTTCATCTAGTGTTGACTTAATGCCTGAATTGTTACGATGGTGTGTTTTTAATAAATCGATCTGAGTTCAGACGGTCTCTAACCCATCCATCTTATTTATCTTTTGTAAATAGTGAATTTGTGAAAGCACAACTCAATAATATTAGTTGATATTGCAAGGCTTTGTCTCAAACAGACAACACATTCACCCTTTTTGTGGATTTTGCAGATCCTACCAAATTATGTATATGACTTCGTTTTTTCTTCTTGCTATATCAGTCATAAGTTCGTTTACTTCCAGCTTTAGGCATATTCTTGCATAAAATCCAACACCCTCGGAGTTTTCGAGAAATGAGGTTGGAAACTGGTATTCTAACTCTTGCCTGAATATGTATAGTTAAAAAATTAACTGTCAACTCTATTGGCTGTATTGGTCGGCCCAGATTAATGCTTTTTCACAACATGATTCGGTCCTTCTTGTAATAGTTACACTGATTCATTAATTCTTCATCTTTCCATTTATTATGCCAAGTTTGCGAAACAGATTGTTTGTACGAGTAGCACTATTAAAGGTTATTCTATTCAAATAAAAAGGTTCCAAAATGAAACTCATATGTGCTATTGGCTGAGCTTGAGTTAGCTTTTCCTTATACCTGGACATGTGGACCCTAATTTTTACCACATTCCTATGAACCATTTGATTTCGTTGTGTTTCCCCTTCCATTTTCGCGTAAGCAAATTAGCAGAACACTAAAAACTCTAGCAATTAATAAAATCCATTTTATCCCAAGAAAACGAAGAGTTATACTTACTCGATGACCTCCAATAAGTCAGTCTTCATAAATAGTTTTATGACGAAGACTTTCAATCAAAAGCACACTAACGCTCAATTCGGTCGTTTAATACTTCATTGCTGAAATTAACTATTTTACACAGAAAATATTTTTGATTAAAAGACTAAATAAGTGTAGCATTTTGTTTAAATAAAAAATAATAATTAAGAAAAAAATCAAATGAACGGAAGCGAAAAATCGACGATTATATTACTTTAACTATATTTCGCTTTATGCAAACTAGACGCTGGCACAGCTGGGAGCTGCTTCCCACTTGCCGTATTGCTACTTGAATTCAATTGCTCGGACATCTGCGTGACGCATGTCTGCTGCAGACGCTGCTCGCATTGATCCGACTCGACACAGGTTAACGGTGTTTGCACATTGACCGACTGTTTGCCTTGCGTTGCCGCGTCGCCTTGCTGTTGTGAAGGCGTCTGCGAATTTAGCAGCTGCTTTTGCTGTTGCTGTTGTTGTTGACGTTGACGCTGCTGCTCCCTAGACAGCAATTTCGGTTTCCTTATGTATTCCTTGTAGTAGAAATCGAGGAACAAGGCAAACATGAATAGATTCTGTATAAGGCCGACAAAGGATATAATCAACGGATGTTGGCAATGGTTGCGCACGATGGCCATCAAAAAGTGTATGAATAAATAGCCGAATTGTAGCAGCTGCAGCTGGGTTATGTGACGCTTCCACCAGAGGGCGCGTTTGACGGTCCACACGGACGTCACAAAGTAATAGCCATACATGACGGTGTGTATGAGGGCATTGATGACGCCTATCATGGTGCTGTGACTGCCTGTGGGCGCGAGAGAAAGTGAAATATATTGCAAATTAATATTTTCTTTAACTAAATTCACTTATTAGTTATTTTTAACGCTATAGTTAGCTGAATTTGTAGCTTGAACATGGCACAGTGTTGTATGTGCATGTGTTGCTACGCGGCGAAACTTACCTGTCAGGAAGGTCGTGAACGCGTAAACAGCGAAAACCATGCCGGCGTGATGATAAACATGCAAAAAGGTGATTTGATTGTTTTTCTTGCGCAGCACAAAGAAAATCTGCGAGTAAACAAGTTGAGAGGTGTTGTTGAAAGAAACGGAAAAAAAAAGAAAAGAAAGAAACAAGAAGAAACAACAAAAGACCTTAAGTTCGGCTGCACCGAAGCTATAATAATCTTCTCAGGTGCATTTCTTATAAAATTAAGGGTATAAAATTATATTTATATTAATTTTGAGCGGTCAGTTTGTATAGCAGCTATATGCTATAGTTGTCCGATTTTGAAATTTTTTTTTTCAGATTATAGCATTGCTTTAGACAATAATCTGTGATTAATTTTGGGTCGATATCTTGAAAAATGAAAAAGCTTTCCATACAAGGACTTGATTTGGATCAATCCGTTTGTACGACAGCTATAAGCTATCGTAGACCGATCTGAACAATTTTTTCCGAGATCGTACTATTTTCTTGGATAATATTCTGTGATAAATTTCGGTAAGATATCTCATGAAATGAAAAGGCTTTTCATACAAGAGCTTGATTTTCATCAGTCAGTTTGTATAGCAGCTATATGTTATAATAGTCCGATCTGAACAATTTTTTCGGAGATCTTACTATTACTCTGACCAATAGTTCACGATAAATTTCGGGAACATAGCTTCACAAATAAAAAAGTGTTCCATACAAGGACTTGATTTTGAGTGATCAGTTTGTATGGCAGCTATATGCTATAGTGATCCGATATTAACGATTCTGTTCTCAGTTAGAGCAGTTTATTGAGGAGAAAAGGACGTACGCAAATTTTCAGTTGGATATCACGAAAACTGAGGGACTAGTTCCCATATACTCGTATATAAACAGACAGATGGGTAAAGGTAAATCGACTGAGCTCGTGTGTATATCCGCTTAGTCTCTCCGACGTGTTCGACTGGGGGCTATAAACACTTTGATTTGTTCAAGATATCAAAACATGTAAACATGTAGGTATAAAAAGAGGAAGACGGAATGTGAAAAAGTGCAAGCAAAATCAAATCTAAAGAATACAAGCAATAAATTTATTCAGCGAAATTCCATATTTCCACTATACACATACAAAAACAAGTAGGTATGTGGCGATACATAAATATATTTATATATACATATATACACCATATATCGTTTCATTGGTGTTAGTGCGTTGTCTAAAGCCAGTTGGCAGCTGCCTGCCAGACTAACCGAAATGAAAAACGTTTATAGCTTGGCCTTCAGCTCGGCGCATACAATTACACACACATTCAACATCTAAACCAAACCACACCTATTGCATATTCTGATATACACACGCACATACAAGCAATTTGATGCTGTCTGCGATAATGTCGATAGAAAATTGAATTTTGTTTGTTGATAGAAATCGAATTGATACTCGACATGTTTACCGTTGCTGCAATATAATACGCTCGGCATTCTCACCTTGAGATTTTTCTGCATTCATAAACTTAAACATAAATTGCCAGCGTATTTATACTTGTATGTATGTGTGTGTGCGCTTGTGTGCATGGCTTAGTGTTTCGAAGAAAGTTGTGCTTTAACCTTAATGGACTAATTGTTTTAATGCAGTTAACTTTCTAGTGTTGAAGTGATATAAATTTGTAGAGAGATTTGTTTTACGGTTATGGCTGGCATAACATTTCATTATATCTGTGCTGAGTTTAGCATTATGGACCTTATTGATTGGTACTGCTTCACACGTTGTTGTTGCGTTTTTACTTTGTCTGTACTAAGAGGAAGGAACGCATCCTCAGTGGTTTCTCTTTACTTTAAAGATTCAGTGAGCTGTATTCTCGGTGGTTTAATCAAAAGTTGCTGCTCTCTAGGCAGCTCTCTGTATAATGCATTCAATACTAAATGGGATCCTCTTGAGGATAGCTTTCAGACAACGGACAAATGTCAGCTTACGTCAAAATTTACCGAAATCCGACTATAGCTTTTTAAGACCTCAGACAAATATGCAGACTGCAGTACATATGGCTGATGTTTTACTGAGGTCTGTCATTACATCAGGTCTTTGTGCTAGAAATGGGTAAATCTGGTCAATACTTCTCTTAGCTTTCATAAACCTAACAAAAATATTTTCGAACTTTGGTTGACTTTATACCCCTTCTATCGGTCAATATGTAAGACATCTTAATGAAATTCAGAAAAATCCCTTTAACTTATGTAATGAACAATCTGTGAGATTTCTTAATGAAATTCTGAGAGCATTAGTTTCTGTTAATGATATGCCGTAATACCAAAAATGGATAAAAATTGATCAAAATATTCCCTAGCCTCATATATCTTATGCATATAAGAAAACTTATAAAAGTTATATAAAAACTTTAAGGTTCCGGTTGATTTTATATCGTAAATACTGGCCAGTATGTATGATAAATAACAGTTTTTGCTATATCGGCCAAAACCTATAAGATATTTTAGCAAAATTAAGTGAAATTATAATTTTGATTATACAATACTTTGATGCCAAAAAGGTGCGATATTGCTCCACGAATTACCCCTGCACCGATATACTGAATATATTGTCAGTCAGTGCGAGATTTACTTTCACAAAATTCCATGAAAACATATTTTCGAGTAAAGTGGTATACCATATGTAACACGTGGTGTCCCTTAAATTTCGGGATTGTGCAATCATAGTATTGCCATCTGACAGCTCAAAACTATAACGTAAACCTTGAAATTTTTTACGTTAGGCACACCCAGGACGTTTTGACATACAAGCGCTATTTTTATTGTTTACAGTAACTTAAAATTTTCATCTCGGTCAAAAAATGGTATTAAACCCCGAAAATTTTCGAGCGATTACTTTTTACAACTTTCGACGAGAATTAACTCAGCAACAGTGCTTGGATGACCTTAATTCAATTTTTGACGATGAAACTCCATCAAGGACTAGTGTTTATCGGTGAATTCAATCGAGGTCAAGAAGAATTTTGTGAAGGCCGTCCAAAATCAGTTGTTGTTCCAGAAACTGTTTGTGCTGTGCGCAAACTGATATTGCAAGATACTCATGTGGCCTTTCGTGATATAGAGACAATTGTATAAATCAGTGGAATCAGTATATATTCAATAGTGAGCTTTTGACTATTAGAAAAATTACGTTGACTCTCATACAATGGTCAAAAGCAACCAAACCACTAAACAGTAAAACTTTATTAGGCAGTTGTCTTTCAAGAAATCGGGAAAACCAACCGCCGAAGACGGTTGATGCGAGCTCTGACACATCGGCCAAACAACTGCATTCTTGAGCATCGATTTGATGAATCATTCTCCGTATAGTTCTGACTGGGCATGGAATGACTTTGATTGTCGTTTTTAAAAAATAAACTAAGAGGTCAACGTTTGTCAACACTTATGCTTTCAGAAGACATGTTTTGGAGATACCTCAATCGGAGTGTCAAAAATGCTTCGACAATTGATTTAATCGCTTGAAAAAGTGTATAAATATTAATCGAGAATATTTTGAAAAACAATAAAGCAATTTTCGATGATTCAATTTTTTTTTCTCTATTCCCGAAAAATAAAACGCAACCCTTTTGTAGTGATTTCGGACTCTCCACCTAACGATAAACTGTCAAATATGTTATATGTGAATGACTTTGGGTTGAACCTTGTAACCCCAATTTACTAATTTCCCACCCTCTGGTTTATATTTTTCATATACACAACTCTGCACTAAATTTAATTATATCAAAGGAGATTTGAATATAGTTATCTCAGACTCGAAGTGAAATATATGAAAATTAAACTAAGTCTAACTGCGACCCATAATATAGGTTAGTGAGATACCAAATTTTATTGTAATATGTATTTTCGGTGTCTTCGAATAGTGGATTTCTTTTGAAATATTTTTTGATAAAAAATTTTGGAAGAAGTTGATCATGAGAAGATCTGCTTCCAACAAGGCGGCACTACACACAGCACGTGAACAACCGAATTATGACAAGAAAAGTTTGGAGATTCGATTATTTTAAGAAGTAGTAACATTGAATCTAATAAGTTGTGATCATTAGACTATTTCTTGTTGGGTTTTTTTCAAGTCCTTGGTCTTTAGCAATGAAACGGGCTCTCTTTAAGCGTTAAAAGACAACATTGAACATGGTATGAATACCATAGCATAACATAGGAATCGATTTAGTGGAAAAAGTACTCGAAAATTGAATTTGTTTATCGAATTCGTTCTTGCAAAAGATATCATACAGGCTATTTTAATGAGCATATATTGAGAATTTAATTATATCGATTGTACTTCACATTGAATAAAAAACATTTGAATTTCCTTAACAATTAGTGTGTTGTTTTTTGAAAAGAAATCATATCACTGTCATTAGAAAATCCTATATTCGGATGACTTTCACTATTACAAAATTAAATTATATTTTAAGTTTAAATACTTAATCACTTTTAAGATACTTCTTACACCAATAAATTGTGCACACTTCAAAGCCACACAGACTATTGGCACACCCCCTCTTGTGAAGGGTGCTCTCTCTAACCAACAAATTCACACTTACCCAGCCACACACACATACATGCTCAGTTGTATTAACCTTTCAGTGGTTGGCTTACCGTATCAAGTAAATCTAAATACTTGGTGATGTAATAGAGATAGGTAAGATAAATGACTATCCACATCCAGGGCTCGGTGTTGGTGTGGTCAATCGGTTGACATGTTAAGCTGAACTCCTTGCGCATATACGAATTCGGTACGCCCTGGTTAGAAAATGCCGGAAAGAAAAGCAAAAAAAAAAAAAACAACAAGTAACAGTAAATCAATAATACATAGAAAAAAGTAACTGAAGTGAAGTGGTGCCATTAACAAAATTAAAAATTCCACATTAAAAAGCCACAAGCCTGCACAAAATACACACAGACACACGCACACACAGGAAAGCATGATTATACATATGTATGTATGTATATTATACTCACAACAAAAAATATAATTAAGTTGGCAAGCACTTGTATCGCATTATAAACGCGCATGATATATTTCAAGTTGAATGGCTTCCGATTCTCCATCCATTTGGGACCGTAATGCAAAACAAAGGACAAATAGGCAATAAGGCAAAAGACCACGGGCAGCGGCGAGCCCACCAGCGGCAAATGTTGCACGCGCGGATCTGCAAGAAAAAGGATATCCCAATAGAGTTTTGAAAGTTTTTAACTGTAATTGGCTAACATACCTTTGTGCTGCTCGAATATATCATGCAAAAGCCGATAAATATATTTGATTATATAAGCCATGTTTATTTAAAAAAATATATAAAAAAATCGAAACTTAAAATTTTCTTATGGAGCACCAGAGTTCATTCACTTCTATTTCTTCAAGGTTAAATTGCTGTAATTATAGATTTTTATATAAAAAAAAACACCACTCTTAATCCACTTCACACTGTCGTCCTGTACTGTTAATATTCCGGTTTCCTGTACTGTTCGAATTTTTATCCTCCTAAACACACATGCGTTGATCATCTGATCACTTTCGCGTGCGTAAAGGAAACTGCTAAAACGCCTGCGTATATTTATTTGCCCACATATGACACACAACACTAATCCACACACACTCACGCACACGCAAATGACAAAGTACGACGGCTCAGTTGCTTGGGAAGTGATGGCGCGCGCTACTCAAGGTGTTCGCTGTCGCGTCTGCAGTTGAAATGAGCTTCGCCTGTGCGCCATGTAAACTTGGAATTGAACTTTTTTACAAGCGCGCACAATTCATCGGCCCCTTTTCTTAGTTTTGTATAAATAATTTATCATTAAGCGGTTCGTACGTTGACCAGTGCTCTGATTTGTTGTAAATAATTAGCAGTTTTGCATATTCATGCACAGCAGTGGGCATGAAATTGAAAATACTTTACATATTTCTTAAATATAGGATTACAGCATTGACTTCTAATCAAGACTTAGAAAAGCCTTTATCATGATTATTATTGGTTAGTTTTTATGGCAGCTATATACTATAGTGGTTCAATATCGGTGCATTCTAATAAATTTGCAGCTTTGCAGAAGTGGTTGATAATATCGTCTATCTTGGAATCGGCATTAACACCAACAACAACGTCAGCCTCGAAATCAAACGCAGAATAATTCTTGCCAACAGGTGCCACTTCGGACTGATTCGGCAATAAAGTCCTCACTCATTATTTCCGTGCAGAGGCATGGAAGTTGACCACATCTGATGAGATGACGTAACGAGTTTTCGAGAGAGAGGTTCTGCGAAAAAGAAGGGGAGAGCAGTAAAAAAGAAGAAGTACGTAGAAGATGTGTTTACCCAACGCCAATGTCTAAATTCTTTTGCAAAATTTCGTTTCGACAATTTCGATCTTGCACCACCTCGTCGAATAAGTTTCTCGCGAAAATGCTGAAATATTAAATTTGTCTAACCCGACCCTTAACAAGCACATAAAATGCCTGGTATTAATTTCAAAGTATTTAAGAGATAAAATTACGGGCTTGAAGTCAAAATCGGGCCAGTATTTTTGAAATTGAAATTTTTTTCGAAGATCTGATTTTGATCCTTCTTATCATCTTTCATGTATGTACATACATAAGTTTGACCGTAAAAGATTATACACCAGTGAAAGTGTAGGAAAATGCTAATGTATCATATTTTATTGTCCATATCTTTAATTTTTTCTTTAAAAAATGAAATAGTTTGGTCTAATGCCAGAAAGAAACTCATTCCACCCGTTATATTGTAATGAGTAAGTGCTTCCAATAGTATGGCTAACACTGTATGCGATTGTCTTACTGGAATACATTATATAGTGTGCGTAGTATGGAACTACGTAAGTAGACAAAGGGTCATGTCCTCAATGAAAAACAATAAACTCTCTTCAAAATAAAGCTTCGATTGAGTTGGTAGAGAGTAATACTATACATACAATATATGTACATTTGTATTAATTTTACTCAAGTATATTCTACCTGACACCAATCTTACCAATCACCATTTCTCACCTGTCTTAAAAAAAGTTATACTTATACACCTCTAATAATTGACTCAAACGATAAAAAATGTCTTTTGAAACCTTTCTTAAAGCCAGCATATAATCCCTTCACATTGAGGCCCCTCAGTGTAATTTACCAATAAATATATGTATGATGGTAACGAATTTTTTCACGAATAATACGAGGGCATTAACTTAGCATTTTTGCTTCTCTTATTCTTTCGCTGACGTGTAGAATATAAACATCTCAATACCAAAGCATTTTATGCTAATAAGGTTTTATTGAGCTTGGTATGCCTCGCTCTCCTTCTTGTTCAACTCAACAGTGGTCAAACTGCATTCTTGTGATACATTTCTATTCTGAACAGGGTATATTAAGTTTGACACGAAGTTTGGCACACCCAGAGGAAGACATCGAGGACCCTCTAAAATCATCTTAGTCATGTCCGTTTGTACATATGTATATAGCTGTTTCTAGGAATGTTGTTTCCATCAAACAAGCAAAGACTTTTCCACCGAAAGCGTTTGACAGTTACGTTTTCAAATACAGTTATACGTATATGCATACATTATATTCTATAAGATATTTTCATATTTAGGGCACAGCGAAAGTTTATGTTCCTATGTATAAGTGTTTTTCTCTTTCTATTCGGTTTATCATAAAATTTGTTTATAAATTTTGTACTGTCACCCATGCATTGTGGAGCATTCCCATTTTTAACGCATGTTCTTTAAATGTGTCTGATTTATTTAGATTAGCTTCGTGCTGGAATTTCGATATGTTTATAACTCTTATAGCAGAATTCCTATAGCAGAAGTGTTGCCACTCTACGTATGAAAATGTGCCATTGGTGCGGAAGCATATTTAGCGCATCATTCGAACATGACTTATGTATATGCTCCGGTACTAGCACACGCTGCTCTCTGAATTCCATTTCACTTCCTGATGTTATAATGTTTATTTAATGCTGGCCACCAAACAAGTGCTCCATATGTAAGGATTGGTCTAATGATCAGTTTCTGCTGAGTATTCTTTGGAATACGCTATATAAGCTCTCCTATACGTTTCACGATATTCATTTTCTATTTAAATTTGGTATCTACTTCGACACCCAAATACTTCACTGTAAGTATGTGAGAAGTTGAAATTGAGGGCTTTTGGTTTTTTTCGTTACTGCCATCAGTCTCGTCTTACTAAGGTTAACACCTAGTCCATTTTTCTTGGCCCATAGGTGTTGCCTCTGTAAGGTATCTTACTCATGGTGAATTCTTTGCAAGTTTCTATTGGAGAAAAGAAATACTGCCATTAGTCTGACTTTGCTTTCTTGACGATTTTTTGTATACCTACATGATATCTTTGCAAGGCTGCCAACTTTGATATTATAACTTTCACTGAACGCTTTCCTTGTTTGTGTTCTTAATTGGTAAGGTCTAGTTCTACCAAGGAGTTAGTTTTAGTTATAAGGTCTATCGTTGCCCAAAAAACGAAAAAAATTAAACGATACTCATACCACAGTGAGCTAAAGTGTTTTTTCTTTTAATGAGTACCTACCTACTTATTTAACCTTATGCCTCTTACGTAAGGTTGGTCTCTAAGTTTTTTGCTGCATTATTATTATCATAAATAGGAAATCTTTCTTGAGAGAAAATTCGAAGGTTTTTTAAGGCCTCTAAAGGAGGTCTCACAATCTCAGCTTATATGTATCGTTAACACTACATTTTTTTGTTTTTTGCTAATTGCTAGTGCATTGATTCCAACGGTCGCATGACATTCGCTACATATTCCAAATTATTCTATTTGGACCAGTTCGGAAGCAAAGCACATCACTTGCAAACAAATCATCATTGATATATGATTTATATATTATATGAATATATATACTATAATATATTTAGTAGTCTTGATCATGCGTATGAGAGTCGTCTCAAGCAAGCCTAGATCATTCCTTATATGCTTAATTAACTGTGATTAACACAAGTACTTTCAATGCAATGCATACGGACTTCTTATATCCGCACTTGATTGCGCTCGAAACTTTCGTTCTCAATTTAAGCACTTTACACACATACATATACATACAAGTATATACACAAGCATTCGCAAACGCTTATGCGCTGGGAGCATAAGAAACATTGCCCTCCATACGAAATTCTAATTAAGCCGAGAATAAAATGCAAATTAGTTGGGCGATTTTTAATTCTGCGACGATAAACAGTTCATTAGTCGAAATAGAACATTTGCATTTAGAGCACTGGAATGAACGGCATGAAAAGTAAAACAACAACTACGACACAACAAAAAATAAATAACAACATTGAATTCGAAAAGCGAAAAATACATATTTTATGCTTATGTTCTCACACATACATACTTGTATACTACGTGTATGGACATGTGTGTGTGCAGGCTTAAAACAATTTCGAAACAAAAAGTTGGTAATTGTCAAAAAGCATTGAAAAATAAATAAATAAACGACAGCTGCGGTTGGGCTACAAAAGAATTGAAATAATTTACATGAGCAGACGCATAAAAAACATAAAGTACAAATTTGTTTTATAAAAAGTTTGTGCATCTTTTGTGTAATGTTAGGGTGATCGGATTTGTGGCTTCAAAAAAGAAAAAATAAAAAAGAATTTTTAAAAGTTCTTCGGAGGTTAATGCACTTACATTTGAGAGCTCGATATTGTTTCATGTATGGCTTTTGATGCCAAAAACCAAAGGCACAAATAAAAACGATGATTTTGATCCGTTAATTTGTACGTATTTTATCTTTTATATATCGGAATTTGGCAACCCTAGTGAGACAATCTTGTAACTCAAAAATGTATCGCAAAGATTGATATTTTTCATGGCACGTCTACTCAGAACGTTTTGACGTACGAGCGCTTTTGTGTTGTTTGCAGTAACTTAAAATATTCAACTCATCGAAAAAATCGCTCTTTTATTTACTCGATTATTTTTTACATCTTTATACATTGGTTTAATGTGCATCGATTATCTTATTTTAATTTTTGGCGATGAAGCTCCATCAAGGACCAATGTTTATCGATGGTATGGCGAATTCGATTAAGGTCTTGGTCATTCCAAGACGAATTTCGTTCGCCGACCAAAATCGAGTATTGTAGCAAAAACTTTTGATCCTGCAACTTTTCGATACCATTTTAATACTCATGCAACATGTTGCTACAGAGTATAATAGTTTTGTTCACCTAATGGTTTATTGTATCACGTAAAAATAGTCGATTTCGACTAAATTGGATAGTCGAAAAAGTCTTTTCGTATTTCTAATCGAATTTCATCTTATTTTTTTTGTATTTATAATATATGAACCAAATATGTACCATTTTGGTCCACAACTTTTTGTCATTCTATCGCTAAAGACAATATTCCATCAGTGCAACACTTTTCTGGTTTCTCGGCGAAAAACTGCGACAAGGAATTTTCACAGGCTTCTCTTGAAGCCAACTTTACTCCATTAATTGTGTTCTGCATTGACCGAATCAAATGGTAGTCCGATGGTGCAAAATTACTGCTATATGATGGATGCATCAAAACTTCCCAGCCTAGCTTTTCCAGTTTTTGCCGAGTCATCAAAGATATGTGTGGTCTAGCGTTGTCCTGATGGAAGACAAAGCCTATTCTGTTGGTCAGTTCTGGCCGTTTTTTTCGATTTCTTGCTTTAATCTTATCAATTGTTGACTGTAAAATGGAGAATCAATCGTTCGATTAGGCTGGAGCAGCTCATAGTGGATGATTCCTTTCCAATCGCACCAAACACTCGGCATAACCTTTTGAGGCGTCAATCCTGGCTTTGCCAACATCTTTTGAGTTTCCCCACATTTGGACCTTGATCTTTTTTGCACATTATTGTCGTATTTGATAGTTTTCGTCTCCTGTTAGAATTCGCTTCAGAAATGGTTCGATTTCATTTCGTTTCAGCAGAGAATCGCTGATTTAAATTCGCTCCACTTCGGTCCAAAGTGCTCCTTAAATGCTTGAGTTCCATTTAAACGCACTTGAGCCACTAGAAACACCTAACGCAGAGTGGTAATGAACCTTTGCAGCTTTCTCTTTTTCTTCTTCTGATTCCACTACAGCTTCATTTGCTGCCAGTGCTTTTTCACAATTTGCTGCTCAATTGCTGAGCATATAAAATTCTTAGACTAGAAATCGCACAAGAGTACGAACATAAAGAAATTTTGCAAAAAACACCTCCCACACCCAAACAGGTCCAGACCACATCAATTATTCAGTATTGGCAATGTTAATTGAATAGTCAATGAGTACATTTGTAGTATCTGTAGCAGTGTGAGCTGCGCTGCCGTCTGCAAATTCATTGTGGCCATAAAATAATAACTGTAGATTCAGATTCACGCGATGGAGTTGATTTTGCACGTAAAGGTGAAGTGGGCACCTGACACTGCACAGATATTTACGTTTCTTTGTTATCTTTTTGGTTTTCTCCGGATTTACCAAAATTCATAATTGTGTGATGATAAATGTACAAAAATAAAATTTGTATTTGATGGAAAATAACGGTAAAATACTAATTTGCCTTTTGTTTTTTGGTATATTTTGATAACGTGATCGGGTTCTCATTAAATCGTTTTCATTTTTTCATAAATATTAGCTGACATATTTATTTTTTATTGTTTAATATCCAGGGGACGGCAAAAGCTGGCATAGGCAGATAAGCAAAACAATTGATATATTTAGTCTTTGAAGAAAATATTATAGCGCTACATAAATAAACAGGCAGGTAATGGAGCTTTACGAAATCGACTACTTGTAAAATTTGGAAGATAGTTTTTGCCGTTCAATTCCTTCCTTTAATTAAGGGGCTACATGGGTTTCCTCGGATAAAAAGCAGTCTTTTTTCAGCAATTTTCCTTTGATATAAAAAATGAAATATTTTATTAGAATTTTTTATTGTTACAAGCATACACTATGTCTTAACAAATAAACTCTAAAATTTAAAAAAAAAGTATGTTAAACTCTGCCATTGCGATGCCATTTCCGGTGACCTTGACATAGAACTTGGACGAAAGAAAAAAACTGAAAATAGGATTTCTGGTTGAAAATTTTACGAAATACGAAAATTTCAGTGAAAATTTCGCGACATTTTTTCTTTAAATAGTTGTAATCGAAAAAAATTCCTTCGTACAAGTCTTTAAGTATTGTATCTGAAAGACTTGTGCAAAATTTCATGAAGATCGGTTGGGTGGTTCTCGAGAAATCTTGCCAACCCACTTCAAAAACATAGTTTCTAGAAAAACGCGTTTAAAGACGGCGAACTTAGACTAGCTAGCCTAGAGCGCACGAGTTCTCAAAGCTGTATCTCCGAAACTATTATCCTGATAAATTTGAAAATTTAGAACAGTATTCTACAGGTATTGTAAAGGACAGATTTTCTTGAAACCTGCAATTCCATGTAACCCCTTAAACATTACACTTCAGACCCAGGAAAGGAAAAAGTTCTTGTTTGAAGTTGAGGCACTTTTTCTCGTATTCGAGATACAGCGCACAAAACCCCAAAAGATAAAATATGGAACGCGTGTTAAAAAAAGTACTAATTTCATTTCCTAAGAAGTAACATAAAATAAGTCCAGGTATCTGACAGATATAAAAAGGTTTCATAACTTATGCGGTTTATAAGATATACTATATAAAGACGAATAAACTTAAACTGGTTTATGGACTCGACCGATTTGATTATTTTTTCCTAGGTTGGTACAACCTTTTTTAATGCTCGGGAAAAGTTCAATCTTCATACGTCAATTACCATGAAAAAAATGACAAAAAATTTACTTTAAAGTGTATATTTCCAATGAATTCACGGCTAGAGAATCTTTGAAAATGTTATAGAAGTTTTTTATGGAGCCTACTTTATCATGAAAACAAGGCTTTGAGTCATCGGTAACTTGCTTTATTCAAGTCATTCATCCACTTTTGTTAATGACTATAACAATGAGAAAGTGAAAGAAGCAGTACTTGAAAATCATTACATCGACGTAAAGGAGATAGCAGAGGATGACAATATCTCCTAAGGATAGACTCAACGCATTTTGGGTATTGTTTTGGGTACGAAGCATGACAACTAGATTCGTACTAAAAGATCTAATCTCAATCAAAGTCAAACGTCAAGTAGAGGCCACAAAAGAAATGCTTGGCAACGTAACTGAGGCGACAAAAAACTAAAATTCGCTAAAAACACTGCAGACACTGCAGACTATCTCAGCCAAGGGTTATAAAATGTGTATGGAATATTGAGTGAACCATTGGAATATTAATATCGGCTCAAGAGCATATTTTAAAGGCAATAAAAAAGATTGGTATTAAAATAATTGAAAATGTTTTTTGCTATTTGGTAAGGGTCAGACAGATCAGATGATGCATTATAAAGGTCCAAGCTCTGAAGTAATTAGAAGAGAGATTATTGCATTCGAAGCGAACGAAAAAGCTGATAATGATGAGAAGTTAAAATTGGCAGCAAACAATATCTAAATTAAAACAAGTATTTAAGCACTTTAAAAAACGATTGTAACCTGATATTGAACTGCATCGGTTTCTCTGAAGACTTAAAATTTTTATTAACATATAACATTATTTATACAGAAAGTATTAATTTTCAAAAAGAACTGAAAACTTATGAAAAACTAACAATTTCATTTTCTTTTCAATTTTCAGCGCATTCATCGCCATTCATCGCCAATCTATTATATGGCAGTCCAATTAAGATATGTATTGCCTACTTTTAAGCGCGAGTTAATGCAAAAACATTGCTAAAATTACGTCAAATCGTTATATTTTGAACGACAATCGATCCACAGTACTTGTTATCGTAATAAATTCAAGTTCGGTTTTCTCATTAGTGTTTTCGCTGGCAGCCGGTCGTGTTGCGTATATTAAATGTGTGTGTAAAGTGTTTGAAAAATAAGTGCAGTGAAGTTGTGAGGTGAAATATATAAAATAAGTTTAATAAAGTGTTATTTATAGTGAAAAAATATAGAAAAAAAAGTTTATAGTGGTGAAAAATATAGAAAAAAAATTTAAAGCGGTGAAAAATGTAAAAAAAATGTGTTTTGTGCATTCGAAAAGTGAAGTGTTTGTGAAAGTGCAATGAAAATGGAAGGAGTAAAAGAAGCTGTGAAGCGGAAAACCAGTCAACATCAAGCAGACGATACGATCTTTGTAAATGGAGCAGGTAAGGTGAGTACGCACTTTTTAATATTTACATATAATTTTGAAAGTATTTAAATTTTTTTATTATTATTGAATTGTATATTTTTATTGTGTAGTTTTATTTTATTTTATACTCGAATATGTAAACAAAAAGCTAATATTTGTTATGTGATTCTTCATTGCATAAGTTTCCATATTTATATCTGTATTTTCTTTGATTATGTGAATTCATAACATTTAAATATTATTCTATCAGATACATTATTCGGAAAAAACTTTATTGAAAAAGGCTGAGCCTAATTAAAGAAATGTGTAACTAATATACACTATTTATAAATTTTGTTGGGTTATTATTTGTAATGTATACATATGTTGCCTTTATTCGGTATTTTATTCTTAACATAGCTGCAGGCATATTGACCAAACGTTTTTATTTTGGTATTTCGAAAAGTGTTTAGAATTTCGATGCTGAATCTTAAAATTTGCCAATTCATCAGTTTCATCTTCATTACTTTGCTCATTAAGTGACTGTGTTTACATATAGTAAAGTTGGTGATCTCCTCTTCGCTTTCCACTTCACTGAGAACTTTCAATAATGCTTATTCCGAGCTCTGTAACACTCAGAAGGAAGCCTCAGATACCCCATAAAGTTTATATGTATATGAATGATCAGCGGGCCAAGATTACTTTATTTAGCCATGCCCGTCTGTATGTACACCTATCATGTAAGTTCATGAAATAGTCCCTCCCTGAAATTTTGCTCACGACCTTTTTTCCCAAAAAAGCTGCCTATTTATCGGTACCGCCGATATTGGATATTACTCTCATACAATCTGACCGATCAGTCTCAAGTTCTTTTATGTCAATCTTTACGAAATTTGGTATGAATAATTGTTCAAGGCAGCGATACAAGCCTTAAAACTAGAGCTTCGTTTTTGACATATTTTAAACAGGTTTATGAATCTTTATATATGTATACGAGGTCTGTCGCAACAGAAAGAGGACTGTTAAAAAAAAACAACAAAAAATTTATATTTTTCAAAAGTTATATTTTTTATTGAAAGTAGTTTCCTTGTGCTTCGATACAGCGTTTAGCCCGGTCAATTAGCATTTCAAATGAGTGTTTAAGGTCATTATTTGGGAATTCTCTTGAGAATATCGATCGTCGCCCTTTGGATAGCTGAAATGTCATGAAACCAGTGTCCTTTCATGGGCAAATGAAGTTTTCCAAATAGTTAAAAATCACAGGGTGCCAGATCAGGTGAGTAGGGTGAGTGATTAATGCTTAATATGGAGTTTTTTGTCAAAAAATCAGTGACAAGTGTCGACTGATGACACGGCGCATTATCGTGCAACAGGCGCCAGGACCCTGCCTCACGGTATTGTGGTCAACAAGAGATCAGGCTTTTTATTTCATATACCCACCAATAGGTGGCGCCAACAGAAACAGTTATGTTTAAAAAGTTCTGTTTCTTTTGCGACAGACCTTGTATTTGTGGTTTTTCTAAATTAAATCAAACTTCAGTTTCTTAAAAATATATCTTCTTCTTTAGAAATATAATTTTTCCTGAATAGTATTGATTAAGGTTAAATGCTTTTCCGTGAGCATTTTTACACACAAGTTCATACTTTATGACTTTAGTGAAAGCAACCACTCGGTCATTCTTCAGAAAACAAGTATAATTTTCCGGGCACAACTATTATTATTCTAACCTAACCCATTTACGCTTCACATATTTGAGCCCAAAGGAGATCTCAAACTATATTTCAATGCTACCCAAGAAGTCTATTTAATTACACTAAACTTATCCAGCATCAAGTGTCCCACCGTAGCGTAAGCCAGGGATTTAGTTGACACATGTTGTCATTAGAGTGAGTCAAAAAAAAAAAAAATATTTCTTTTGGATTAGTAATCTGAAAAATAGGTTCTTAGACACCTACAAAAAGTCTATACAAGTGTGAACTCTTCAAGAGCTACAAGGGTTTCCTAAAAAAATCTTTATTCTAAAGATTCATTATGCAAAAAGATAATTTACAAAGGAAAATATTTAAAAATCCGCTTTTACGACAACCTTTCCTGAAGTATTTCGGCAAAAAAGTGCCTACGCGTAGTCAGTAGAAATTCTTTAAGATCTTCCCAGATAAACAAGATAAATTTTAATTAAGACCATAAACTAGGTATTGGACGTAGGAAACTCGAAAAAAGGAAAATAAATATAAAATAAATTTTGGTGAATATTTTCGACGTTTTGATTTAAAATAGTTGTAATTGAACAAAAAAATAAACTCCGTCGGCATTAAGTGCTGATACTTGCACTGACTTTCTAAGAAGTGACTGAGTTCCTATTTTGCAGAGTACCAAGTAAAAATGCGCCGGTTTTCGACCCACCCTAATATGAATAATTGAGAACACAATTTTATCCAAAAACATATAGCCATATCTATGTATATTCTTCCAGGAAAATACCATTATTAGATCACAAACTACATATATTTCAATGATACCTAAGAAGACCATTGCAGCATAGAGCTCTCATATATTTTGCTTTCAGCAAGCAGTGGAGCCAGGGATTTGTTTGATTTTACCCATTTAATGAATGGGGTAATGAAAATTCATAATAGTCGCATTTCTCGCTCTCAGCAGCTTAATTGCCAACTTTTATAAACACATTAATTTAATTGATTACCAAAAAGCTATTTGTCTCCCAACAACAAACAATTAGCTGAGGCGAAAAGCGTCATGGATTCGCTTCGGCGCAAGCGCCACTACAACTAGAGGACTACAAACACTCACACACACACACGCAAAGTTAGGTGCAAAAACTATAAAATTAATTACTGTTGTGTTTTAGTAAATTTCCGCTAGAGTGCCACGCTGATGGAGCACTAATAAAAAAACGAGCTCGAAAACAAAATTCCCGCCACAGCCGCAGGGCAATCAAGCAGCGGTAACTTGCTCCAAAAATATGACTATCACCGTTGTAATAGAAGCATGTATGAGCCTTGGAAATTTTTATGTCGCGTATTTTCCTTCTCCCCTGTTTATTTTTGTTTATTTGCGGGAATGTTTTCCAAACAATTCCTATAAATCACGCGCTTTCAAGTAATTATTACGGCAGCGCCTATATAACGGGCGTGCTGGTAAGCGACACACAGCGCACGTTGTGTGTATGTGTTTGTTGTGTTTAAGCCCGCGCTGAGTGCAATGTGCCATAACTTAAAATGGCAGCATAGCGGCTTTTTATATCGCCGTCATCGTCGGCTTTGATAGCGTAAAATCGTTGCAGCGGCACTGTGCTTTGTTGTTGTTGTTGGTGTTGCTGTTGGAGTGCCACACGGTGTCACCGGCTTTCAGAACAACAATCACAACAAATGCAATAACTAAGTGGGGAGTATTTTCATGGGTATTGAGATGTAAAGGTCTCCACTTGCAGTATGCCCAGTAGGAAATCTACTACACTCGCCGAAGATCAAAAATAATATTGTCATATCTTTACAAACTTTTATTATGGAATAGTTTTCTAAACTATAGCATTTTTCTTTACCAACATTTTTGCTTTTTTTTCTAACGGTGTTTCAATTTTTAGCTACTTTCGGATAAAGCTCCGTTAATACGGTCACCCGGAGCCTAATATAGTCGATCCCTTTTCCTGGCAAATTAATTCGTTCGTGGTGGTGACATTATACTGAATCTCGAGGATGACAACTCACGCTGAAGAAAAGAGAAATAGGTTTCGCTTTTAAATTGTTGTTATAATACGAATCAATCATAGAATATATAAATTTCTTGAGCGGATATTGATATGGAACCTTTAAAATTATTTTTTATCAACACTTTCTTTGGAGAAAGAACGCTATTCCCTTCCCTTATTTTTCCTCTATATAAGTCACTGCTTATACGAGTTGAGCCGACGAAGAAGCTTTTCGACCAGTTTCTGCCTGATATATACTATGGAGTTGTGTTCTTCCTTTTCCTATGCTTCCACCGGTGGATATCGCTTCGGATACTCACATTTTTCTGGAAAGTTTCTAAGGAATCTTCAGAAATTGTCATTGTCCATGCCTCCATACTATATACGAGGACACGAATGAAGAGAACTTGTAGCCTTCTCTCCGTCGGGGCGTAAACGCAAATCAGTGATAAGTTGAAAGACTTCGCTTTGATGCAGATTGTGGCTAGATTTTTATCCACCGAAATACCAAAATTGGATGACTGAGTCTCTCTCCCATCACTACTCACACATCGACTTAGCGCTCCTTTAAGAGTATATGGTCGCTGTGGTAAATACTACAAGGACCTATTCGTCTCCTTTCTTTTCACGTCCATCACACTTTTTTGATAGCGATGATATCAACCTTTACTCTTCCGAAGACACCAATCCGCTAAGCAGCGCCTTATTTCCCAGTTCATCGATCACACAATCCATGCGCATACCCCTGAATCATAGTCCTTGGTTTGCAATGGTCATCATCAAATGTAGGATCTGTCAGCAGAGACTGTTTTCACTTCGCCACTGGGTGTGCGGGTCCAAAACCCAGCACGCAACCTTTCTAGTATGAAATTTCATACACAATTTTATAGCAAACCGCTTGCTTCAACACTGATTCCCAGTCCTTCTCGCACCGCTAGAGAATATACCCTTAATCCGAATATGCCGGGGTGGCTCCACTGAAGTTTTCTTTCCTTTTTCCCAAGGATGAGATTATCGAAAATTATTTTATATATTTTTAAACGAAAAGGTTTTCATGGGCCTTCTTCATTGTTATCAACAAAATCTGAGCTGAGTCTTGAAAATTTGTGATTTCAAATTTTTTTCTCAGGTCAAGATGTCTTCGATTTTGTATTTCAACCTACTTACTAAACTACATAAATCTACTATGAGAAATTGCATACCCTACACTATAATGAGAATTCAATGCCCTCCACAACAGCTTCCATCCAATATTTCTGCATTTTTTGCTGCTGGGGCTCCCAGCCAGCTGTGTACTGCATTCCACATATGTACACGTGTGCATACATGGGCTTGGTCACAGCATTGCAATTCGAATACATACGTAACCGCCGTTATTTGGGTATTTGCAATATTTTGCGCCTCGCCTGCTTGCAGTCAGGAAATAAAATTTGATTTATGTACGTTTTAGCGCTTATATTCCGCTCTTCAACCGCCGCCCATCCCGCAACCATTTAGCGTCCTCACGTAACGCTGGCTGACCGACGTTCACATTTCTGCTGATTCTGTTTTCTACAGCATGGCAATATTTTAAGGCTTTTAAAATTTTTCGCTCGAAACAAAATTGAAGGAAAAATATGGCGTAACAAATATGACCAAATATTACACGTGTTTCTGCACAAAGCAAAAAATATACCAGGAAATTCCAATTAAAATAAAAATGTTTGTCGGTATATTTTTACATGCGCTGGTTTGTGGGTTAAAAACCGTTTGCACAATTTTTATGTCACTGATTTTTGAGCTACGGCAGCTCTACTGACCGCAATTCCTGAAAACTGATTCAAACGAAATATGTTGATTATTGATTGATATTGGTGAATCATACATTTTAATGAACTTAAATGTTTGTAGCCACAAACTTTTTAGAAAATGTGATTAAAACTAGTTTTTGTGTGAAGCCACATTTGAATGGACTTTAATCGAATTTTTTGTTAGTCGATATAAATTTTTTTAAAGCGAAATCTTTGGAAAATCTTTGCTGGCTCTAACCCTTATCCTCGTATTGGCAAAAAATGGATTAATATCGGGGATTTTGTTTGGTTTGCCTAACATAGGCCTACGATTCCAGCCAATCTCCTTGGCCGATTTGTCTAATTACAATTTACAGAAAAGACTTGGCTTTGTTTCAAGGGGTACTCTCATGTGAACGCATACATATTACCATTTTTTAGGAATATTTTTTTTATGCGACATCAAAATTCAATCATTATAATTTTTTAATATATTTTTATTCGTATTTTGAAATGTACAAAAAAATTTTTTTTTTCGTTTTTTACATTTTTAATATATTTTTTTTAAATCAAAGTAGTCCCCAACAAAAAAAGTAGTTCACTGGTCATGGTGATAGCGGCTGTTCATGGTGTCTGAAATAAAAAATTTGAATGGATTATTATTCAGTAGTTCTGCGGCTATCGGCCCTACCAAATATAATTAATTTCCTTAAAAAAAATGTCGAACTTCAAAAAAAAGTCACGAAAATCTTGTTTTTTTTTCGTTAAAAATCATTAAAAAAATATGAAAATATTTTCGAAAATAAACAATTTTGGTAGGAACGATTACTAGAAATAAGTAGAAGAACATATGTAAATTTTAAAGCAATCGGTTGAATACTTTTTTTTTAGGACCATGACAGTTTCAGAAAATGATTATTCGAGAAAAATGCGTTTAAAGTTTCAAGAGCTGCAGACTTGTCATGGCGCCTGGTAGACAGTCGCTTCCGACACGTCGGCGAATATGAGCTGTAACTTATCAAATACTATGAATTTCGGTCTGAAATTTTCACAGCATGTTTTCAATAGCTTTTACTGTCAAAATATAAAAAAAAAATAGATTTTTCGAAGTGATTACATGAGAATACCCCCTTCAATGAATTGTTTTAGTCAAAGATCATTAGATAGCTATTCATATGTATTCTAAAAAAAAATTTATCCCGTTCCCTATTTCAATCATGGATATAGATAGGTAGGAACATTAGAGTACACCCCCTCAGACACAATTAGCGCTAAATGTGCCATTTTGATACACTATTGGTAAGATCTTTGAGAGACATTCGAATTTGGTACATAATGGGTTCCAAGTGTTTTACATCGGGGTTGTGATAGAGCTGGTCATTCGTGGAGGAAGAGTATAACCGTTTCCTTACTCACTTCGAGTTCGCAGCTGCGCCAAAAATTGTGATGAAGTATTCTCATTTTAACGCCTTTAATGTTTTATAAAAACATCAATGGTCTGTAAGTTGATATCTATTTTTTATGAAACTATTTAATGAGTCTTCAGCTCTTGTCTTGTAATTTTTTGGCCATATTTATTTCGCTATCTTTGATTTGTTTGTAATTTTCCATCAGTTTGATTCTTCTTAGAGGCCACGGTTTCAACTCCGCTTCGAACTCGTCTAGATGAGGCACAAGACTTGGTTAACTCGCCTACTTTTTTCTTGCCGAAAATGTTCCTATAACCGGCAACCCAAGTTATGAACAAGTGGAGTTGACATGCCAATGCCTTCTGCAGTTGTTGGTCATGCTGGAGTTTAACTTTGGCGACGATAATACTGGTAATGACGCCTGGCTATCTGTGTATATGGTGGCTTTTTGTGTGCTGTCGTAGTTGCTCTGTAGAAATCCATAGGCTTTCTCATTGTCTAGTACTTCCCCTTGGGATATACCAGCTAAGTATTGTAGACGGCAGGGTAAAGAGATATCAAGATCATCGGAGTATACCCACATACCTACTACGCAGTCCATTTTGGACTCATCGGTATAAATTGATATAGTATTCTCCTCCCTACTAAACCTTTTCTATATTCACATCTAGAGGAAGTCACTATTGAAATCGACCCGTGGTATAATTTATCTGATCTATTTAGATTTATTTCAACTACTCATGTTCCAATTTCCTGTCTCTTTGATTCTAATAGCAGAAAATTTTTCTACTTTACATATGAAAACATCTATGGGCAGTTGATGCAGGAGCACATTAAACGTATCTATCGGACATGACTTAATCCTCGGTAAGCTCTGCACAGTCTGCTCTCTGTATTACATTTAACTTCCGGAGTTGTTTATATTGTTCATTCAATGCAGGCCACCAAACCAGTGCCCCATACGTAAGGATTGAAATCATTTAAAAAAAATTTTCAGTCAATAGTTTTTTGAATTGAAAATTACTTACTTCAGTATATTGCGATCTAGTTACATGTATCTAAAATTTATAACATCATTAATTAAAATAGTTTTTTTAATTGTGCCTTTATCCTAACTAAAAATTCGAAGATTTGATGCCGCTCCTGCACAGCAGGGTTTCTGAATACTTCCGGTACTGAGCATGACTCGTACAAAACTCATATTGATTAATAAATATTTATACTCTGAAGAAGGTATATCCCACAGTTTTTGAGATATCTATCTGAAATTTTGCATACACCCATTTCTCCTTAAGAAACTACTGATTTTTCGGAACTCTTGATATCGGACAACTATAGCATATACCTGTCATACAAACTGATCGGTCAAATTCAAGTTCTTGTAAGAGAAATTTTTTATTTGACCAGATATCTTCGCACAATTTGGCACAGATTATTACCTTAGGCATCGCTACAATCTTCGAACAAATTGTTCAGATCGAACTACTATAGCATATAGCAGTCATACAAACTAAACTTATAAAAGCTTATCATATGTGCTGTGATCGAATCCATCAACTTTGTTAAATAAATATTTTACTTAATTTTTATGATTTTCGAATTTTTTGAACTTAGCGCTATCTATTGAGTTCTAGAGCTATTTTTACGACAACTGCAACCAAAAGCGTTACAAATACTGTTTTTTATATTAGATATAATTGTATATATGTGTATATACGAGTATAATTATATTGATTCCACAAGCTATCCACATTCTTTCTTTCTTTTCTAAATATGTATATGCCAACTAATGAAAAAGTATGTGCGCTTATTCGTATTCACTCACTTTCTTAGAATACACACGAACACAGAAACAAGAAAAACCATCAGCTTATGAAATTAAACTTAATGCGCCATTTGGGTAGTATAACGGTGAAGCGTGTGCGCAAGCTGCCACTTTTGATTAGCCACCAACAAATTAATACAAATGAAAAGCATTCAAGTCGCACTAATAAATCTGTGCACTTGACTTAACGCTGCCACTTTTTGACATTAAATGCATGTAAATAAAATATTCCACTAATCCTGTTACGTGCCACAAAACTAACTATGTAAACATGTCCTGAAAGATGGAGCTTCCGCTTCAAATAGACCGTGCAACTATAGAAAAAGTTAGACTCTTCAAAGTATATACTTACACAGGTACACGTATACAGTTGAGGTCATCGCACCTGCCTTGTAATTGCTGCTGTTGTTGTAGTTATACCACAAATTCGGCATGTAGCATGTGGCATGCGGCATGCGCCATTTAATTTCACACAAAGCAAATATCTCAATCTGTTGTGGACAATGGCACGTTTTAATTTCTCTTGCCTGGCCACATGAATTTTTTCGTCCGGCTTTGGATTTGCCTGCCGTGAGTGGATAAAGCGTTGGGCAATCGTCGACACAAAGCAACTCCGAGTGTGGCGAAATAACAGAGAATTGTACGAATTAAACAAAAGCGATTTTACAACAAATGTGCAGCTGTGTGCAACTTGAGTAGATTGTCTTTTAATTATTCAGGAGCGTTATGCTGAGAGCAAGCTCGTGGCATTGTTTGTTGGACAAATAAGTAGTTACCTGCTTTGGTTTGGAAGCAGACACGACACTGTGAGATATAATTTTGTTAAAGCAATTTTGAAAAATAACAGAATTGTAGGTTAGTTGACGGAAATTAAAAAATTTTTGAGATTGAAAATAAATTTACATATTTTTTTGTTTCAAAATTCTGAAAAATATAAGAGTTGAAATTTATTTCTAAAAAAATTAGAATTATTTGATATTAAAGATAGCATTGATATCCATTTATTGACAATAATTGCATCTTTCTTTAGTTTACAGAAAATCATCACAATTAAAATGCCATCAAGGGGGTATTCTAGTCTATAAGTTAAACAAAAATGAGTTCTGGAAATATTTATAAATGTCTACTTAAAAGGTTTTTTTCTAAACTAATTTAATTTTTATAAATCTTAATGGTTTTAGTGTCATGACAATTAGATTGGTTTCAGCAGTTTTTCTCTCGAAATTTTTATTCTCAAGTTCTGATTAGTATATTTGCATGAAATTTGAACTGAATATCCTCTAGATATCTCTCCATCGTATGAACTAACAAACACTGAAAATTTCTAACTTTCAATAATTTTGGAAATTATAGAATGTTAAAGTTATAAAAAAAGCAGCTTTTATATTTGAATATCTTTCATGAAATTTCTTTTTGTTGATTTATGGGTTTATAGTAATAGAAAGTATGATATGATTTTAATTTTGAAATGATCAAATCAGTTTATTTTTAGCTCCCCTATCTTTTCCATAAAGTATTCTAATTGTTTTCAGTGTAGTCTTTGTCAAAGATTGTTGGTACGTGCTAAAACAATGCTCTATTAACTTAAAAGAATTATCGCATTACATGTAATAAAGCAAAACTCCAGACCAACTGAACCACAATAATGCTTTAATCACTTAATTCATCTACTGAGTTCACATGGAACTCATACTTGGTTTCGCATCAATCTAAAACTACGTTTAATTCTTTGATATATCCTTAGATGGATGTACAGGCAAATAAGCCTTGCTTTTCTGCTTATCATACGAAGGTAGTAACTTGAGACCTGACTCCATCATATGAAGAGAGTGTTGAAATAAACGGTTGATCTAAGAATAACCCGAAGAAGATATAGTATAAAACGTGAAATTCAGCAATCTGCATTGATCTTTATCTAACTTTAATTACCAACATAGGATTAAATTTTACGAGAACTGCTAAATTGATCTGAGTAAGAACTTGAGTGGAAAGTGGTTCTCTTCAAAAAATATCACCAAGTGGAGAGGGAATCGACTATTGTTGGAAATGATTTAGAAATATTCTATAAACGATTTATACGAATACTGCTAAAATGATAGTTTTTGGCCGCATATAAGGAAAAGAGACAGTAGTGAAATAATTAAATAATGAAAGAATACTAGATCGTGAATCTTTGAAAGTACTAATAAAAAGGACGCAGTAAACGTTAAATTCACTACATAATATTTTTCTCGAAGACGTATCCTTCGCGTTTCTACACCTTAGCAGGTCAACTAATAAATCCGTAGCCTACCGGCCACTTTTTGGGAAAAATTGTTTTTTTTTTTTTTCAATGTAGTTCCCTTCGAGGGTGATAGACCGAACAGTCCTCCAACTTTTCGATACCATTTTTGTATTACGATATGTTCTTTGCTTCAAAACACGTCTCAGTTTCGGCGATCACCTCTTCATTCGACGAAAATTTCTTTTCAACGAGCATTCTACTAAGATCTGGAGAAGACGGTGGTTCGAACCCCAAGTCATGGATTTTGCCACCGTTTTCGCAGGCTTGTGACACGGTGTATTGTCCTGGCGAAACAGCACCTCCTTTTTCTTCAAATGCGGCTAGTTTTCGGTAATTTCATCCTTCAAACGGTAGATAGAACCATTTTTACTACGAGCACAGACCGAATCGATAGAATTTTTTTCCAGATTGGCACAACCCCATTTATGCGTGGTTGTGAACCGATTTCACCCATATTTCGTACATGTCATCAGGGTGTTAAGAAAATATTATACACCGAATTTCATTGAAATCAATTGAGTAGTTCCTGAGATATGGTTTTTGGTCCATAAGTGGGCGAGGCCACGCTCATTTTCAATTTTTAACAAAAGCCTGGGTGCAGCTTCCTTCTGCAATTTCTTCCGTAAAATTTAGTGTTTCTGACGTTTTTTGTTAGTCGGTTAACGCACTTTTAGTGATTTTCAACATAACCTTTGTATGGGAGGTGGGCGTGGTTATTATCCGATTTCTTCCATTTTTGAACTGTATATGGAAATGACTGAAGAAAACGACTCTGTAGAGTTTGGTTGACATAGCTATAGTAGTTTCCGAGATATGTACAAAAAACTTACTAGGGGGCGGGGCCACGCCCACTTTGATACGATCCTTTGTGCCAAATTTCACTTTAATATCTTTAATTATGGCTTAGGTATGACACTTTATAGGTTTTCGGTTTCCGCCATTTTGTGGGCGTGGCAGTAGGCCGAGTTTTCCCATCTTCGAACTTAACCTTCTTATGGAGCCAAGGAATACGTTTACCAAGTTTCATCAGGATATCTCAATTTTTACTCAAGTTACAGCTTGCACGAACGGACGGACAGACGGACGGACAGACAGACATCCGGATTTCGACTCTACTCGTCACCCTGATCACTTTGGTATATATAACCCTATATCTGGCTCTTTTAGTTTTAGGACTTACAAACAACCGTTATGTGAACAAAACTATAATACTCTCCTTAGCAACATTGTTGCAGGAGTATAAAAAGAAAAACGTGTTTGTAATTATTATACATCTTGCAGAAGCGATTTAGGTACTTCGCCTTAGCACGAACATAAGTTTAAGGACGCGGATTCATCAAAAGCTTGCTTAGTACACGATAACATCGAAAAAGTTAAAGAAACAGTGCTTCAAAATTTTCGTGTTTGCATCAGAAAATTCGCCGACTAACTTGTCATCTCTTATTGATCGACACAGTACATTTAGGTTAAAGTTTTGGGTATGGAGACTGTCAATGCTAGAGTCACAACAAAGACGAACGATACGCTTGACAACGTAGCTGAGAACCCTACCTTTGTCAGAAGCATCTCTACTGATACTAATCGCAAGAGTATGCGAATTCGTATTAAGAGTGATCATGCTTGTTTGCTTCGGAAGGAGTCACAATAAAGACTTGTATTAAAGACGTGAAAATATTTTTTTTTTCGTCAGTCTGGAGCAAATTTTCGCAGACATGTACTCCAAAATAAATAAAGCATCGCATATGTATACATGTATGTATATAGTTTTTGTAAAGCTTCAGCTCTTACCGGAGCACAATTTTATTCCAACCTTGACCCACGTGTCACTCTATTCCCTACTAATTTTCAAACGCTTTTGAGCTTATAATTTAATTCTACTAGTCGCTAAGGTCAACTGTAGCCCAACCTGCAGCACACGCCGCCAATTAATTTGGAAAGATTCCTCGAATTTCCAACTTTGTAATATTAAATAATTGAAGTTGCAGTGGACCAAAAACGGCGGCCATCAGCTGAAAACTCGTAGTCAAAAAATTACACTTCATTTGTGGAAATTTGCCACTTAAATGAGTTTTCAACTTACTTGGCTCACCGCCGCAGCATTTGCATCACATTAGTAAGAGCGAGAATTTGATCAAAAAAAAAGTCAAAGGCGATGGAAAATACGGGCTGCAGAATGCCAAATACAAGTTCCACTAAAAAGCGACGCTAAAGGGGCGACAGGCAAACATTTACGCAGCTGCAAATTCTAGTGAATTTAATTAAAAATGGACAATAAATAATACAAATTCTACTCTATACTTGTATCTGTGTGTGCGTGTGTGTGTTGGAGAGTGAGCGAGTGTTGGCTGTCGTTTAAAAAGCTTTGTTAGCTGCCACAAAAGTGGCAGCAGTCGACAGCGGTGCACAACTGCAGCAGTATTAGCTGTGGTAAAAGTGGCAACAGTTGCTGCACTTGCAGCAAGTTGCTGTCGCACTCGTTGTTGCTGCTGTTGCTGGTGCTGCCGGGCGAAATTAAATTGCAATTGTACCACAAAAGCTACAATGCAGCAGAATATGCAAAAATTAACACACTCACATACATACTAAAATTGTACATGAGGCACACACATGCACACGCGTAGTTTGTATGTGTTGGTGTGTTAACATTTGTATTTGGGCAAAGAAAGTGCGACTGACAGGCATTGGCCATAGAGGCAGAGGAACATACCACTACATGTATGTATATTTAGGTGAGCCCTGTAGAGAAAACTGTGTGATTTTAGAGGGATGTGAAAGGATAGCTTCGAAAAGTATAGTTCAGGAAATAGTTGAAAAAAGATAGGTGAAGCTACCAGAGGAGATTTCTTTAGGTTATTTATTAAATTTGTTAAAACTGTGACCCAAAATTTTAATATCCAAACCTTATATGGCATGTTGAGTCCCTCTTTTATGAAAGAAGTTTCCTTTCCTTCCTTTGCTGAGACTAAGTTTCTTGATTTACTATAATTTATTCCGCAAACGGTAGAATTTAACAGTTAAGGGGTTACATGGGTTTCCTCGGGTAAAAACAGCCTTTTTTAAAAAGTGTTTTTCTCGTATAAAAAATGCATATAATCTTAGATCTTTTTTTGTTACAAACATACACTATTTGCAAAGAAATTCTGAAATTTTTGGAAAAAATATTTTAAACTCGACCATTGTGACGCTATTTCCGGTAACCCCTCGGAAAAAGATACGCCCGCGTTGATTCTTACACGATCATCTAAAGAGAAAAAATACGTTAAAACCTTAACTAAGAACTAGAACGAAAGAAAAAATACTGAAAATTGAATTTTAGCAGACATTTTTACAAAAAAAATTAAATTTCAGTGAAAATCTCGAGACATTCCGAAACTATTACTTGGATCAACTTGATAATATTTTAGAGGTATTGTACAATTTAATAATACAATAAAAACATCAATTTTTTGATACCTGTAAAACCATGTGACCTCTTTAAAATCTCAAAGATATTTCGGAGTTATATTTGTAGCTAGAATAATAGTATGCTTTTTACATGGGATGCCTTTTTTTGTAATTAGAGAACAAAAACAAATATTAAACATCGAAAATTGCTTTATTGTTCCTCAAAATATTCTCCACTAACGTCTATACACTTTTGAATGAATTTGAACCAGTTTTCCAAGCACTTTTGCCACTCAGATTAAGTATCTCCTTCTGAACGCATCAACCGCCTCTTCAGTTGTAGAAAAATGTCGACCTCTTAATTTATTACGTACGGGTGTAAAAAGGATTCATTGGGGTCTGGTTAGGGCTTTTCTGCTGATTACTCGTCAAATCGATGTTCTGAGTGCTCAAAAATTCAGTTTTTCCATGCGATGTTTAAAAGCACGCTTTGCCGTGATGATGAGTTATTCATCTTAGGCGGTTGGTTTTCCTGATTTCTTAAAAGTCAACTGGCAAACAAATGGTTATGTACCACTCAGAATTTACACTAAAATGTACTGATTTGTTCTAATGGTATGTTTGCGACATGTTCCGTTTTTCCAAAAAACAGGCAACCATTTGCTTGGAAGTGCTTCTTACGTACACAACTTTTGTTGGAATGGGCTCATCTGAAAACACCCATACAGTCGACTGCTGTTTATTTTCCAGCTTATAAGCAAAAATCCCCGATTAATCAGCTGTCACTATATCGAAGGCGTGTTGCGAAGTATCGTTATCGTATTGTTTTGACATTTCTCTCGATCAATCGACACTAGGCTTTTTTTGAGTGATCAACCAATTGTGTGGGATCCCACGTGAAAATTATTTTTCTACAGCCAAATGTATTATTTAAAAAATTGATAAGTCACACGACGATCATGGAATATCGGTTTGCGCACAGTACCACTAATTTCCAGAACGATAACGAATTTTGGACGACCTTCACAAAATTCATCTTGGAGTGATATCGTCCATTGGATGCATCATGTCCATATCATTCATAGTCAAATATGGATGCAGTGGTGCTGATTTAATCTCCATCGAAAGTTCTAAAAAAACAAAGTGAAAATGTTCGAGGTTTAGTTCCATTTTTTTGACCGATATGAATATTTTAAGTTACTGTAAACCTCACTAATAAGTCTTATGTCAAAACGCATTATTTAATAAGTTTCTTTAGATGAAAGCGAAAACACGAGCCAAGCTGCTGAAAATGTTAACAGTTAACAGGATATTATCCAGTCGAGGCCAAGTTTGGTTTCGTGGATTGCGTTCCGCTAATCAAGGTCAAGGAATTATCAAAAATATCGATGAATGTGCCCAAACATTTGCTCTTTACCATTTAAATAATACTGGTTAAAAAGGAAGCATCCATATCTTCATGTCACTCTAAATAACGCTAAAAATATTAAGTAATGAATTTAAATCTGAACAAAATTTATTGATTTCTGAGGCGGATGGTTTACTGGTGTAAAAAAGCGGATTTTGAGCAAATCGTGGTGGGCGAGTGCAAACAGCGTCCAAGCTATGTTTAATGTTCAGGAAGGTTTTGCTATGTGCTTGCTGGGATCGGCATGGCAGCCATAGGCTAATTTAGAGATATACTGCGAACAATTGAACCGTCTGAAGGTAAAATTGCATAGCTTGGGCCATTAGGGGTGGAATTGAACAATAGTGACACGCCAGAAACTCAGAGATCTTGTTGTAGAAGGTTCTTATTTATCCAACGTATAGTCCTAACACCAACTGATTTCTAACTGTCCAAGCCTATAGGGAATAGTATTGTTGGTGAAAAATTCGACTCAAGAGAAACTTCTGAAATCGACTGTCCCAGTTTTTGATCCTTAGAGAAGAGGGTTTCAATTTAATTTTGAAACTACATTATGGAATAACAGTCGATTTTTTTTCTGTACCTTTTACCATTTTGACCATTGTATGGTTATATTCACACCCTGAATGTGGCCACGAAGGCTATTTCTAAATGATCAGTGTGACGAACTGAGCCGATTTAGCCAAATCTGTCAATCTGCCTGTCCGCTCATCTGCCTGTCCGCTCATCTGCCTTTCAAAAGATCGGTTTCCTTTCCGAGGCTTTTTGTTCCGTTTCATTGGGGCGTTTTTTACAAGGCGGGTCCCAAACACATCGCACAACCCTGCGGAGGGGATGTTTCGCCTTTCTCACTTTTGCTCGCCTTCAAACGAATGTTCTTTGGTTACCCAGAACCGGAAGTCGTAAGCTGCATGAGCCATATGTAAAAGAATCGTTTCTGGCCACTCCGAAGTGAATAGCAATCAGAGAACTTTCTTCACTTGCGTGAGCTTCTACACATGACCCCATCCTCACCTGTCTTTACATCCGTGAAATAGTCCTGCAGTTTTCAAAATAACAATCTGAAATTTCTTCCCCGATATAGCACCACCAAAGGTCACGGCTGATATATAATAACCGATCCAAATCGAGTTCTTGTATGGAAAACTTGCCAACAATAAATGGAATAATGTGATAGGTTGCACTGGAGATATACGACTGCAACGACATCTATTGACAAAATACGAAACGACTTTTTCGACCTCCCAATTATTACCAAATATTTCAAATTCTCTAATCAGAAAAAATATATTTAATTCTTCTTACATTTCCTATTGGGTTAACATGCCTGCCAATGACATGCACTTGCCTGCATCTGCAGTTTGAACTTTATTCCTTCACACATACACACACGTACATACTACAACTGCGGCCTTCATACTCACACTTCATTGGCGAAATTTGAATATTTAAACTTGCCACGGCCGCATATGCAGTCACCGCAGAGTTGCCGCGCCTGCAAAAGCCGCAGCTGCTGCTTGGAACACTCGTAATCCACTAATACAGAGACACCACATGCACTCATCCGCACTCATACTCACAGAAGCGCAATGCAATTGAGCCCTTTGCTGCAATTGTGGTTGATGATATAAGGGCCAAAAAAAAAGAACTCTCTGCCCCGGTTTTTTTTGTTCTTCTGTTAATTTTTAGTACATTTTAGAGGCATCCTTTGTATGTCCTTCTGTCAGAACAAATGTTTGGTCATTACAACGAAAAATGCGCTTTTGCATAAAATTACTTGCAATTAATTAATTTTTTCGACTATTCATTTTTCCCGAAGAATGCCGGCCTGCCTGCCTGTCTCTAAACCGCTATTTTCAAAAGTGAAAAATTGACAAAAAAAGAATCAACTTGCCAGCTGAACTAACAAATGTCGCTGTCGGTTGCACTTTTCTTTGTCACAGCGTGGCTATGTGTGCCCATGTAAATTTGGCCGCTCTTTTCCTTATGACAAGAGTGTGGCTATAAAGCTTTAAAGTAGCAGCTTGGTTGGTTGCCTGGATGGATGGTTGGTTCGTGGTCCAAATTATATATTCATCGAAATGATTAACGGTGTTCGGCTTTAGACCAGTTTGTAATAGATCACACCCCATCAACGGGAGTTAACATGTGCTATATAAATAATAAGCATTCTCTTTTGTCAAAAGATATTGCTACTTTTTAGGGTAACGTAAATATACAAAGAACATTGCGATTTCATAAATATTCGTATTATTTACTCGACGTTGCGTGACTGATCCATGAATATTACATTTTTACTTGATGTTTTGCTTAATATTATTACTACAATAGTTACAAGAACCAACTTGAATCAAGAGCATAATGAAGTTGGTTGAAAGCATTGGCTAAAGTCCGAAGAAACTGCATGAGTTGTTAAATTTGCCCATATTGTAAAAAGGAAACAACTTATTAAATTTTTTTCAGTCAATAAACATTTACCTAATATCTATATAATCCAATCTTCAAGATGTAATTTCGTTTTTTTGATCATTTCTGTTTCTTATTTCAAATAAACGGTGACAAATCTCTTAGAAAAGTCATAAATAACCTGGAGAGAACCACTATTATATCATAACCTCAAAAATATATCGATTAGATTTACAGACGTTTTATACAGTCCTTATTTTCTTTCTAATGCCAGAACTATGCTCCCCATTTCGCTAATATTTTATAGTTATCCTCTCTATTTCAATCAAATACTTAATGAACGATATAGAGGAAGATTATTGAAATAAGCTAATACCTTTCCCATATCCGATCGCCGAATAAAAGATTAATTGAAAATCCTTTGGACTACTATAGTAAAACACATTTTTTGACAAAATTCGTTATTTTTTTATTCACTATAGTTCCTTTCAAGGGTGTTACATTGATTATAGCGACTCTTCAACTATACAATTTGGTAGTACGATTTGTTCTAGGCCTCAGTTTCGACTAAGACCTCTTCATTCGACGAACTCTTCTTCCCTGCCAGCATTGTTTTGAGATTTGAGAACGCTTGAGCTAGTAGATATGAAGAATACGGTGGAAGCAGAACTAATTCGACCCCAAATTCATGGATTTTTGCCATCGTTTTCACTGACTTGTGACACAGTGCACTAACAGCATTTCCTTTTCTTCAAATGGTTCAATTATGCTATGTAATAGCCACCGTAGATGGTTCTTCCTTTTTCAAGGACGCCATGACCTTACCAGCCCACTGTTGCGTTTTTCCACGCTTTCGTGTAGTCTACTCGGATGACTGTCGCTTAGACTTCAGAATGAAATAATTGAACCATGTTTAATCAATTGTATTCTATTGTTACGAAAGCTCGGGTTTATTACGCTTGAACATCTTCAAACACTGTTCATCAACATCTTGTTGATATGATATAGACGTTCAGTTAATGTCTTTAAGGTGTCTGCTATCTCAACGACTCCACTTTACGGTCATCCAAAATTCTTTTTTGGGCTTTGTTGATGTTTTCGTCCGTAACAATTCGCGAAATTTCTTTTTATCCATATTTTCACAATAACAAGATTTGCTTTACTCAAAATGATATAATTCACAAGTAAGACCCGACTGCTGTTAAGTACACATAAACGCGCCTTTTGAAGGTTGGGGCTAACCAGAAATTATATGAATTTAATTCCAATGGCGCCATCTATATACATAGCAGACCGGTTACAGATATATCATGCTGTGATATAAGAGGCATTCTTCTATCTATATAATACTCAAACCTGCCTTGTTTTATTACATAAAATACTGATTATACGATACATTTTCAACATTTTTGTCAGAAGGTAAGAATCGAGAGCCAAACCGATGTAGCCATTGTAAATTTTTGAATTTAATAACATGCTATATATATTTTAGTGGATCATTTACTATCGCGTTACAAATAAATCGATTTTTTGCGCATTTCTAATGTAGATATCACTAAAAATATACCCTATAAAGAACTTCATCGAAAAAATGTTTGTTTACAACTTATCGAGCCTCTGTCCTGTTCCCTCATTGACTATTCACGTCGATGAGTCAACTTTAGACGCGTTTTATCGAGGAACTGTTTTCTTCCCATATCCAAGTTTAAGAATTAATTAATGAAGATTTATTTTATAATTAAATAATAATCTTTATTTATACATTTTGTTGCATACATTATTTGTAGCTTTTTTGCAATCCATCGTAAAAAATATGCCCGAAATTTGAGCGCGAAATTAGACGACCTACATAAGCCCATAGCTTTCAGTATCAGTGTTCATGACTGTTGCACTAAGTTAAAAAAAAAATCCGTCTTTTTCGAAATAATTTTCCGGATAATTTCCAAATTTTCGGGGTACATTTTTAATTAATACTATATATAGATGCCAAAAAAAAATAAGTTTTCTAAAAATGTATATATGTATATTGATATGAACCCTTAGTGCGAACCTAATAATAAATGTTGTTAACTTTCCACCAAATCTCACCTTAAAGCAGCTGTCAAAAATGCCAAAATAGCTAAAAGTTCATTTCTGTAAAGTTTTAAGAAAGCTTTAAAGAAAACAACCGCAACTTTTGCATACCAAAAATGAATTGCGACATAAATTAAAGCAAATATGCGTCAAATAAATCAAAGAAACCCTAAAGGCTTATGTAGAAACGTGTCAAATGATTTATAGTCTTTTCAGTCGTCAATATTAAAGCTAGCTGCGCTATTTAACTGTCAATAAATCACTTAAACAAATGCGTTGCTCTGCCAGTGCGACGCCAGTGTGGTATTTGGTAATTTCCTGTTTTTCAAATATTATCAGAGCCTTGAACATAAGCGCATAAATGTGTGTAAAAATGAATTCGAGGAAATAAATGCATAAATAAGTGCAACCAGCTGCATGCAAATGAATTTCGATTGGCAAAAATTCAATTAAGATAGCATTTTTGATGGTAATAATGAGTAATACAAGAGAAAATATATTTATTATACCTATGTTATAGACTTAAGCTACCTTCATACATATTACATAAATAAACTCTTCAATTTTTATTCCACAAAAGCATTTGGAATTGTTTCAACATTTTTTTTTTTTAATTTCTTGAATTAAATTCATTTATTTGTACATAAAGTACATACATATCAATCATAGTTCCCACAAGTCTTAAATATTTTCAAGCATATCACTCTTTATTGAATTAATTATGAAGACATTATACAGCTCATATCAATTTCACTAATGACTAGTTTTCTTTGTAAAGGAAATTAGAAACATCTTAGGTTATTTAACTTCAGTAGCCGATTTTCACTAGAAATTCATAACAATATGCAAATTTTGTTTGCTCACTCGTCCAAAAGTCTATTTGCCTCTATATGTGCAACCAAAAAGAGCATCGCTGTCAATCTCCGGCGCGTCATCGATACGAGTCTGTGTACTGCTCTGCTTGTGAATTGGTATGGTAGCACGAGGAAGCTTGATATAACAGTGACTTTTTGCACTTATCAAGTGGTAATATCAATTACAAATCTATTCCTGCTAACCTCATCAACAAGAGAGAGTTGTATTAAATAATCAAGAAAGTATTTGAATGTTTTTGTTTCAGCCTAGCCCAAGCCCTCCAAGTTCCTCTTCACCCCAAATGCCATACCTTTGAGCCAGAAATAGGCCACATCGTTGAACAAAATTTGGCTCGAAAACTTCGGACCTTCTTGGAACTTTTCAGTAGCCCATAGAGCGAGTGGATATCGCATGGGATGGTCGAGCGGCTTCAACTCTTGCCCAATCTGTAGTTTGTACGCTTTTAGCATAAGATCTCGACGTAAAATGCGCCAAGTCACCCCACACGACACGAGTCTCCGCAGAACAATTAACGGGCTTATAATGAAATCAGTATATGTCAGTACTATGTATTATTAAAGAGCAATAAAATGAACTATGTGAAATACGGAGCCCATCGGAAACAAAGTGATTGGAACATACTAGTATGGCTTCCGATCTGGTATATCAACAGTGGACCAGATATTCACATTAAGCCTGAATAAAGCTAAGCTAAATAAATGATGTTGAGCGCTACCATCAATTCCGTCAGCATAGGGAAGGACGCTTCTGGGTCTTTCGATACAAAAAGGACTTTCAGGCAAGATTACACCTTATCGAGTGATTTCTTCCATCTAATGCTTGAAGAGATAGTGGCGCTGTAGACCTTAACCGTACTGGCACTATCTGTCACAAGAGCCACCAGTTGCTATTAACAGTTATTACTTCGATCAGTGAAAAGCTATGTCTATCTTCGACTCAGCATAAACACTAACAACGACGTAGGACACGAAATTAGTAGGAGAGTAACTGTTGCCAACAGGCGCTATAATGGGCTCAGCAGGCAATAGAAAAATAAAGTCCTCTCTGACATAATCGAAGTATCATCGCGATATAGGCGCGGAAGTATGGACGATGACGAAGCATTATTTAAAAGCCTTCGAGAGGGAAGTCCTAAGCAAGATGTTTGGCCTCCTACGCGTTGGCGAAGGGATTCGTCGGAATGGTAAGCTGTATGAGCTCTTCGTGGATATGGTATCCGTATGAAAGAAAGTACACTAGTACATACAGGGACGACTAATGTAGGCTTATCGACAAGTTCAGACCGACACCCGATTGTAGTGTCAAATTGACGATGCTAATTTATAGAGAATTTCAATATTCTCTTGAAAAACAAAAAAAAATAAAATTACTATTCTAAAAATCAGTGTTTTATTCAACTATCCTCGTATATTTCTACGATATTAATATTTTATAGCACACGGCTCGTCTTAATTTCCATATCGTGTTTCAGCATTCACCCAGTTCTACACACCTGGTACGCGATTGCACATTAAACCCAAGAGACAATGATGCGCCCCTGCATTGCAATCCCTTTTACTACCGACTCACATACATACATGAAAGTATTCGCAACCAAAATGTAATTAAACATACGTACGAGCGCTACAATGGAGACAATCATGAGCGCTAGCAGCAAACACCTGCAGCAAAAAGCTACATTAAAACGCATTCCCTTCTCATTGATAGCGGAAACACCAAATTCATTTCCTCGAAGCGCATTGCATTAACGGTACTGTGTTGCGTGAGGTCCGATTATTTGTTCTCCTTTTTGGCAGCTCTCCCTGTGCCACGCTGCCTCACATTTAGCTGCACCATAATTTAGGCAGAATTGAATAGTAAATTCCTAGCGCAACTTGTTATGCAGCTGTGTTGTTGTAATAATCGATTTCCGGGTTTTGGAGCACAATTTCGAAATATTAAGGAAATGAAATTGAATTTAGTAACAGTTATACAGTACTTACAGCTGTTTTGCAATTATTTTGGATATTGGTAATTTGAATGCATCCAAATATTTGTTATTGTTGCTAGTTAGAATTTCGAAATCTCGTATCGACATATTAAGCCCTCCTCCTATATAGCTAGTCGAATAACAATCACATAGGTGGCCTATTGTGCTGAATATTCTGTTTACTTCTTAATTTGGAAGCAGCAAATGTATTCACTTGCAAGCCAGGTGTGTATCTTTTTTTTTTAAGATACATTTTATTTAATAAATAATTAAATATTTACCGTATTTAATGTACTATAATAATAGGTGATTCATATTGAAAAATTTGAACTCCTGGATGCCGAAGCCGAACGACAGGAGAGCCTTCGAAGAAAGATGTTTTCTCCAATTCAAATCCAAAAAAAAAATTATAATTACAATATATTGGGTAGTCGAAAAAGGCCTTTCGGATTTCTAATTAAACTTCCTCTTATTTTTTTTATATTTATACTAATAAATAAATAAATAAACAAATATGTGCCATTTTGGTCGACCACTTTTTGCTTCCCAAAAAAAAGTCGGGTTTTGTGAAACAATTTGCACTTCAGAGTGGCTCAAACAATAGAAATTAATATCAACCACATTATTTCTTCGAACTTTCCTCGACATGTCCGCTATATATCTAAGAAGGTCGGGTGAGAATTTCAAGTCAAACACACCAGCCGTTTCGGAGCATTTTTCATCTTGAAAACAGCGGTTCAAGAAAGAAGTTCTTAAGATTTTGCTATGTACATGTTTAAACAAGTTTCCGCATGTTTTCGTAGAGGTGTGAATTCGCCAGATAGTTCCGTAAATATGGAGCATGAAACATGAACAGTTATAGCTTTTTCAGTCTAAATGCTTAGAATGATGTATTATAACTTGCAGGGTTCAAAGAAAAAAACCTTCTGACGTTAAAATCCAAAATATTTGAATTTTGTAAACGAAATATTGGGTCATGAAATATCGGGGAATTTATAATGGGTTTATGAGCAACTTGTAAGTAACTTTTAAGTATACAAGACACTATAGGTATTTGAAAAATTTTGCTTACGTGGGATACGTGGGTTCTGACGGCCGAAAAAATTCTTATTTTCACCAATTGTTCTTACACATAATAAATTAATTAATTTATTACAACTTTTAAGCATATCCAAGAGCGTATTTGAGTAATATTTTGCGAATTTTTCCTAAAAAATATTTAGAAAAGAAGCCATTGGCAGTTGGTTTTTAGAAGCACCGCGCTAAAACGTCTCCTCGACGTCATCAGCATAACAGACGAAAAATTCATTCAAAATCAAAAATTCAAATTTCATCGGTTAGTAAATGAGTATAGTCGTGATTAATCGAATCATTTGGAAAAAAGATATAATTTTTGGCAAACAATGCAGTATGTATTTAGGTCTAATTTTTACCACAAATTGTCTTGAAATAATAAGTTGTAAACGAGATCTGAAATTTCGCAGCCATCACTAAGAGGCTATTCATTTGTCGAAATGGTCGATATCGGACCACTGCAGCAAATAGCTGCTGAACTGAACAATTGAAATAAATTTATTTTAAGGAAAACAATTTTATTTGACGAGATAACTTCATCAAATATCCAAGACAGTCGTGCAATCTCTGAAAAAATTATTATTTATTAGATCGAGTCGCTATAACATACAAGCATACAAGCTGACCGATCAAGGTTCTTGTAAGGAAATCTTATATTTTGGTACATACTGTGGAGAGGTGTTCAGAAAGTAAATCGACCAATTATGACTTGATATATAATGACGACCACAACAAAAGAATAATTTCCAAATTAATACGTGAAAACTCTTAAGGGATCATCTCAATGTGACCCTCGAATAAATCACTGATTTTCGCGTTTGTTTTTAATGTTGAAATTAACTAATCGCAAATACATTCATGACAAATACAAAATGGTGTTTTTATGTTTATTTATTGTGTGTATAATAATTAAATAAATTGTTCAAATTACACGTAAAACAAAAAAGCTCTGTACAATGTCCACGATTGCGGCCGCAATTTTGGTCTAAAACAAAAATTTCAAAAAGATTATTAATCTGTTGGAAAGTCGCTATCGCTCTATGAAAGCCTGTTTTGTTTTTTTTTTGAAATTTGACAAAATGGCGGCAGTTTGAGCAAAAACAATCGAATTTGGCCATTTCTTCGACAGTAGGAAGATTTCAAAACAAAAAAATAAAAGCTTCCATAGCGCTATGACGTTGAAAATGTTCTCTCCAAATTGGAACTAGATACGCGTTTCTCTCAGAATAGTGTTTTTTAAAACGCTTTCAACTCTCAGAGGAAGAGTTTTGAAAAACACCATTCTGAGAGAAACGCGTCTAAGGATTGGAGTAGCTATATTCCACACTCTGTTCGATTTCAAAATTTGAGAGAATGTGTATTACAGTGTATACTTTCCAATAATGCAACAAAAAAAAATCGATCTTTCGAAAATTTCACACTGATAACTGAATTGCTTGTTGGTTAACCTATTAATTTACTTTGAAAATATGTGAATTTGAATTTCGAAAAAATCATTTGGAAGATATTTTCGTATACCTTATAGTCGAAATATGAATATATTCATTATTATTATTATTATTATTTTTTTTTAATATACTAGACCTTTATAAACATTTAACAAACGTTGGATTCTTACGATAAGTACTTAGTAAAGTAACAAAATAGAACTTTCAAGTGAAAAAGAAGCAGCCAATTATGAAACATACATCGGTAACCTGCTACCACTGCTCCCCTTCTAATAAATAAACTGTGGTTTCTCCGAGTCCTAAGAAGATATTTTAGGTTTCAGAGAATGGGTCTCTCGCTGTCCACCATAAACCATATCGGAAGATAACAAGCAATACGTTTCCTAATTTTACTTAACGTTTTTGCCATTTCAGAGAATTAGAGACGATTTTATAAAAAATATAGACGATACCGGTCGGGATCTTTTCTTTCTTTTGCCGTATAAGTTTTTAAGGCCAACTTAGATAAAAAAAAAACTATATAAACACTAAATACGGTTCTATCAGCTTTCGTTCCATAATGTTTTTTCCATTTCATTTTTTAACAAGATATTTTGATGAACATACTAGACTGCATATGTGTTCAGTACCTTGCATCTTAATAATTGCCAGTTTCTACTATTAAATTTTGCTTTGGAGGCAACAGAGAAAAACTTATCAGACACTTTTCTATCAAAGCAGAAAATTTCTCTAATTTCATTTCAACACTTCTTCTTCGCGCAAATACCGCTACTGCCACTTAAAGAACTCGTTTGGCTACATTTATCCAAGAAAATGAGATCAAATGTTGTAGCTACGCACAGGCAAACGCGCACACGCACACATACACACAACACACTTGTGCCTAAAACGAAGTTTAAAAGTATAAAAGAGAAACGTTAACGCTAATACACAAAGGCATGTTTCCGTTTCCGCTTAAATAGAAGATAAACAAATAAAGAAGAAACAAAAACTAGTAACAACAACATCAGCAACAACAATATAAATCAGCGTAAGTAGTCTGAAAGAATCCACTTACTTTCAAACTGAAAATGTGAAGGACAAAATGAAATGAATGCAACAACAACAAACACCAACACACTTACAGACACATGCCGGCATATACATGAGATGCAAAATTGCAACAAGAACAACAACTAAGCGCAGCGTTAAGAAGCAAAGTTGAAGATCTGCAATCACTTAGAAACGGGAAGAATATTTAGTTGATAGTTGGCGCTGGGAAAAACCTGCGAACAAAATTCCATTGAAACTTCAATTTACAGTCAATGGAAAAGTTTTTCACTTTCGCGACGCAAACGAGTTGTGAACAACGCACTGCAGCGGGCGTAAACATGTGTGAGTGTGAGGATGGCGAGCAAGGCGTGGGGTAGCAGAATGTTAACACATTAGCGAACGACAAGCGTTTTCAAATACAATTTGCCACACAAACACACACACAGAGACATATAAATATATACACACACATACATACATAGGGCGAATGTACGCTCATATGTGTAAGTGATGTTGGTGATGACGCCTTTGATGTTGCTGATTGCTGCCGCCATTGTTCACACACACTACGGTTGAGTGAAGCGCAGAAAATTGCAAATACCAAAGAAGTTGCAGCATTTAAGCACCGAAGAAAGAAAAAACCAGCAGCAAAGTTGTGTAATAAGTATTCGAATTGTAAGAAAGCCAGGCGAAATCGAATTACAAACAGTGCAGCAGCAATGTGAGAGAATTTTCGCAGAAATATGCGCGGAACTGCATCCTTAGACACTTCTCTCTACAAATGCGTTTGTGTACTAGGGTATGTGGCAGTTGCATTTATGTGTGTGTTTGTGTGTGATGTGTGCTTGTTTTATGCAATTGAACTTCAACTTTTAGTTTAAAACTGTGGGTAATCAAGACTGTCGAACACACATGTAGATGAGAGTCAGCGGTGAAGGCATTGAGGTTCAATCAACAGCTAACAAGTTTCTTTAATTCAGCAAAATTTTAACATTTAAGGTCTAGTCTGAAAATAAGTAAATTGATTTTTATTTTAAGTTTAACTGTTTAATAATGTGTCTATAAGAGTTATTTTCAAAATTCACATTATTTTTGGAAATATATTGAATAGTCGAAAAAGTATTTTCGTATTTCTATTCAAATTTCAATATTTTTTTTTTATTTTTATAATGAAGTGAAATGAAGCAAATATGTACCAATTTGGTCGACCATTTTTTTCAATTTTTCCGCTAGAGGCACTATTTCATCAGTGTCAAACTTTTCTGGTTTCTCGGCGAAAAACTGCGACAAGTAAACTGTACTTAATTTAAGGAGTTTTGATCTAAATCTATCAGTTTTTGCCGAGTCATCAAAGATGTGTGGGATCTAGCCTTGTCCTGATTTAAGGGTGGAGCCTGCTTTAGAAGCTTCAAAAAATCGATTTTGGTTTTTACTTAGATCTCTTTAAAAATAATCTAAAAATACTTCCCCAAAGTTATAGATGGAAATACGAAATATTTTCGACGCTAGAAGGGAAATAGTGGCCGAATGTCTAGCAGGTACACTAGCGCTTGGGCAGAAAGCGAAAACTTTGACGCGCAATTTCTCGGTTTTCCATTTTCACAATTTTTCTAATGGAATTGGAGCAAAGTTTATTATCTTTGGAAAAAAATTATCTTCTATTTAAACTAAAAAAAACTAAGAAAAGTCATATTTGAACTTATTTTTAAACAACATAAAATAAATTTTTTTGGTCAAAAACCACCTTTTTGACTTTTAAAAAAATTTGTAAAATTAAAAAATTTTTTTTTTGAATTTTTTTAGTTCAACTGGAAGATAAATTATTGAAAAACATGAATCTTTTTGAATTTTTTGTTTCCGATAGAAATTGCGACCTGCATCCTGCTCGCCGTCAGACAAATGCACATGCGAGATGCATCGGGCAATTGCTTCCCAAAGGCAGAATAACAAAGATTTCGTATCCAAACAATTTGTGAATGATGTTTAAATATAAAACTATGTACCCTAGAAATTTCACTGTAATCAATTATTTCTATCCCTCAAAAAAAAAAAAAAATAAAAAAAAAATTATTTTTTCAACCTCTGAGACACCGTGAAGAAAGCCTTCCTTCACAATATTCAGAATATGTTCAAAATGCAGTTTTTTCTTCTCCTTTGACAGCTTCTACAATAGTCAATGGATGGTGTTCCCAGTCTACTGGCATGTACCCCAATAAGGAAATGACCTTTTAAAAAGTGTTTATTTTGATTTTGAAAATACCTATAACCTCTGTTCATAAACTTTTTTCACATAACCTCAAATTTAATGTGATAAATTCAATTAACCAAGTTTTTGGGTTTTGTATTTTTATCTTTCACAAAAAAAATTCTTTCACGAAATTTGATAGAAACTTAACATTTATATCTTAACCAGACCGTATTGTTTTATTTAATGTATTAATTGTTTCTTTCATATTGACATAATATCGAAAACAATCTTACCATAGGTTTCATTAAAAAAGCTCAATTTATAATAAAAATTTCATTAAAAAAGTCAGTAGGTCTTATATTTACTGAAATATTTACTTTTTGACGTTACAAAAAATATATCCATTACTATGCTAAATTTCTTTAGAATATGAAAAAAGAGCCCACTGGGGGAGCTATGATGGACCCAGTCAGACTAGTTTGACATTTTTATATCCTCGTACATTGGTAAAAACCTGGACTATTATGGACTCACCAGGTCTAAGCCACTCAGGTCATTTCGTTTATTTCAGACCTTTATAAATTATTAAAAATTTTGCTTCGAACAGTTCATGGGTTATTTAGTATGCTATTTCTGCCAGTGTTCAGCTCAGTTCAACATTAAAACTTACATTGTTGTTATAGTGGGAAACCAAATTAAGAATAGCGTAACTTAAATCGATAGCTGAAATCTCGGGACCTTTTATAATTTTTTGTGGTTTTTCAAATGCAGAATCTTCAGCTTAAAACATACTTTTTATTTTCTAGGTATCTTTCTCTTTCTTAGTCAAAGAAGATGTAAGCAACCTTTGGGGTACTCGAGAAGATAATTAAAACTATCATAATAGGCACAAGCTTTCAATAACAATGCCTTAAGACTTTGTAGATGACTAGTACGATGCCTTACTGTATTTTTCATCTTTTCGTTAACATATTAAGCTTTGCATGGTCCTCAAGTACATATAGTCTGTACTACATAAGCGCATTATTAGCACTTCCATACACTTTCTTCCGCTTTACTTCAACTATCTACAAATATCTATAGGAGATCAAGCTGAGAGTGCTGAGAGTGCTGAGAGTAGACATGCATACATATTCGCCACAATGCCTTTCAATGAGAAAACGCCGATAGTGCTTCAGTGCCAAAGCTATTTAAGTTTTTACGCGTAATTGCTTTTTGCCAACAATTGGCAGAGTGCACAAAGTGCCAAAGTTCACACTTCTGCCGGCGATAGAAAGTGAAAAGAAAACGAAAAAACAGCAACAGCAACTTTCGATAAAATTATCGGGAAAACACTTGTTGGTGTTGCAAGTTAAAATATGCTACGGAGCACTCATGCAACCATCGAACAAAGCGCTGCTCCTGCTAAAGTGACATTCACACATACAAAGAGCAAATACAACACACCGATATATCGCCTGATACATGCCGTGATACGAAGTTAAAGTGATGGGAAATGTTGGAAAATTGGAAGCAACAAAAGCCGTAGGAAATTGCACTACATGGAATGTATAACGAATTTTACTCGGAACTATCAACTAGGCGCGCTGCCAAACAATAGCTAATCGAATTTTTTCTGCAATTTTGTTTAGCGAGTGAAAAATTGTGATATCGTTACCCATATTTTTAGTACCTATGGTAGCATGTCAATTTTTATAGCGCTCTTCTGGGTAGTGATACCCGTTGGTGATGTTTTAATAGTATTTAGAATGCTGCAGAGTTATTGGTTCTTCCATTCATTAAAATACGGGTCCTTGCCGAATACATAGACCCGACTGTCGTGGAAAAAAATTAATGACCACCAAATTGGGCTCCGTTGATCATTTTTATACTAATCCAAAATGCAAAAAGTATTATTTAACTTTATAAGAGCCAATATCAAAATTGAACAATGACTGTGGCACTGCCCATATTTAGGTGAAATCCATACCTTGGGATCTGCTCGACCAGTTTCAACCAAATTTGGTACATCACATTCTCGTAATATTCTTATTTTACTATTACCAAATGGATGAAATCGGACTTCAACCACTCCTACTGTCCATATAACGTGTCTTTAAATTCCATCTGAATCTTTTACTTTCCGGTCTATAACTTAAGCACCTACGAATATATTGGAATACAATTTGCACGAATACATAGTACCTTTAAGATACCTCAGATACCCAATTCCAATTTGATTGGAAGAGATCGATTCTAAAAGAGATCTAATTTGGACACCTTATAGCCCCGGTTCGTTGTAGTGTCATAAGACCCTCAGAAATGAAGTGTTTGAGCCTATCTCAAGTTTTTTAAAGTGACTAATGTCATTTTCGGCTATGTCACCTGCCTAGCCGATGATGAGACTGCCGAAATGTTTCAATATCAGTTTTGCAAAGCTCCATGAATGCGGCAAGATGAACTTTGCTAGGGATAAGTAGTTTTGTAGACCTCCTGAGATCGATCTACCCTAGACCCGAAGGATCTCGCAATAGCACAAAAGCCGATTATCGAGAAATGCCTATTAAGCGCACGTGAGGTCCGAACTTCAACACGTTACCATTCCGATAAGAGCGGGGCGCCACCTCATGCTAGCTCATCGGCTTTAAAATTTTTATTAATTCTATTATGACAGGGCCGCAAACTAGTGTGATAATGAATTGACTTGTTGCTGTCGTTATTGATTCAATTCAAACACTTCATTAGTATTACCGGTATGCTTTCAGAGTGAACCCTCCAGAAGGAACCTGCATATAAGAGAAGTAATTTTATTGCCACTTCTACCTAAAACCAATACAGTATTCCGGCATCGTGGAACTAATCTTGACGGAGAGCTTAATACAAAACACTTCCCTTCTAAAAGGTCTATAATATTCGTCCCATCTCTTAAAAAGTTAACTGCAAGTCTCCTCAAATGATTTTACCCCTCCCACATATCCCTCGTAGGTATGTGAGCAGAGAAAAAGCCACCAAGAGAAGTTTCTGGGACGTAGCAGTTCAAGTTTTTAGACATGCAGTTGAAGGAGGAGACCGTACTTTAAGCCAAAAAAATGTCTAGTTTTTGAAAATACTGGAGGGCTTGACCCCTAATCCATAGAATCTATTTATTTATGCATAAGTACGGATTCTTCTTCTTTTTTACTAGCGTGGAAACCGCTTACGCGGTTACAGCCGAGTTAACAACAGCGGCGCCAGTCGATTCTTCTTTTTGCAAGGTGGCGCCAATTGGAGATTACAAGCGAAGCCAGGTCTTTTTCAACCTGGTCTCTTTAATGGAGTGGAGGTCTCCTTCTTCTTCTGCTTCCCCCGGCAGGTACTGTGTCGAATACTTTCGGAGCTGGAGTGTTGTGTCCATTCGGGCGACGTGGCCTGGCCAGTGTAGACACTGTCATCATCAGCCAGTGTAGACACTGTCATCAGATATTGCCATTGTCCATCTGCATCATATAGTAGTACGAGAATAATGAGTGGCGTTTATCGACGAAGAGGCGGTGCGTGTCGATCCTCTTTTCACGGGTCTTCTCCAAGATTTGGCGCATGGTGAATATCTGGTCAGTTGTTGATTTTCTAGGTCTAAGGCCACATTGATAAGGTCCAATTGTTGACGCTGACCTTTAATCTTTCACACAATACGCTCGATAGAACGTTATACGCGATCTCTTATCCCACGATAGTTGGCCCTTGCCGCTTTCTTGTTCTTCAGGCGGGTATTTGCTATTCGAACTTCTTCATGGTCGGGCAATGGAACGTCTGCCGACGATGGACGTCATCGATTGTCACTAGAACTCCTCTGGGGTTCTACAAGAATATGCTCCGGTCTTGAAACCTTCTGTTAGTCGCCGCGTTTTTTCGAATTTTCGAGCATTACCTCAGTCGGCCAGCTCTTCGTACTTACGCATTTCGGTCTCTCTCTAAATACGAATTAAATTTTAGAAATAGTATATTGACTCATAATAAATAAATATATGGGTTTCTGCAGTAATATTTAAGAATATTAAAAATAAATTTGAAGTTATTTTTCAAAGCCATATTTGTGGAAATAATGCACAGTGGCAACACTGACAAATTTCACTAAATAATTCCAATTTCAGTATTCAACATAACCTTAAAGCAATGGCCTGTCTTAAAGAGCGTGCAATATTCAATTAATTAGTTACTTTCATACTCAGCAACCTTCACTTTCATGGCAGTCTACGATAATATAATTATATAAGTATATGCATAAATTACATAGTATCTCATATACATATAAATACCTACTGTAGACACTAGTATATAAACAATAATATTGTTTATTATTTCATGCTTCGACACCACAAATCGGATTAGAAATTATCAAAAGCGATTGCTCGCCAGCTTACATTTATGATTCCATCATCAGTACATCAGCAGCCAACTGGCCACAAGCCTCTTATACAAACGCAGACATAAATGCTCCGTTACATATATGTATGTATATATATTCTTAAAACATAGACCCATATAGGAATGCCTCACTAAACTGAGTATTGGTGGCATGGATCATTAAATTTTTGATGGTATTTAAAATACAATTGCCTTCAGCTGCTGCCGCTCTGCGGTGGTACCAATAGTTGGTATACTACCCCGTTTGTATGATTCCAACGGCATCACGCTGTTTGTGTGTGTGTGTTTGCATATTATTATGCCGGCATGTGGGCGTGTTCGGCTGTTTCATCAGCTTTTCACACAAGCAATGCCAATTGGCAGCGTCCAATGCCGTCCAGTGTGTTGCCAAAGCACTCTTGCAACAAATGAGGCGCGTCCATAGCCATCGGAATGGCCATGATAGTTGACGAAGTATTCGAACATTGCTGCACAGCTGCCATAGCATTGTTCCGGCTGTTGCCGATGTTGGCAATGTAGGCGATAATGATTGCGTAAAGCGGAATGCTGTTGTGGTTGTTTGATGATATAGAAACAATATATACTTACAGCACTATTTTCCAATTTTGCTGCGTGGTGGTGGTAGCGGTGAAACAAACGCTTGAAAAGTTTTGTATTTTGCGCAAGTTCAACATTTTTGTGGTATTCTTTATGCAATATAAATATTAGTTTTGCACTTTTTGGCAATGAACAGCAAGTGAAATAACTTTAGATAACCTTGAAAACGAGAAGGGAAAGTGAATATTACTTCAAACTACTTGAGAATATTAAGAAAACAATTGGATGTATATTGATATTGGAAAAACAAAACTTAAAATGAGATACATACTCGTACTCTGTAAGGTTAATGTTGCACTTAATCTTGCCAGGTTTTAATTGTTTCCTGAACAGACCATAGGGTTGATATATTCTATATATACGGCAAAATAGACTCTTTTCTGGGTATCGAATCAGTTCCTGACTAGTTCCTTGTCTATCACTTAAACATATTATACCAATAAAGCTGCGATATCTGAAAATGTGATTAAAGACAGCTTGGAAGGTTTTTACGACATTTGCATGTGTATGTACTGGATTAAACCAATTTTTTTGTGAGTTCGAGTCATAAATGAAAAAATATAATTATTCGTTTTTCGAAGAATTTGAATTTCGAAATTGAGGTTATTAATTAAACTAAAATATAATAGAAGAACAAATTTTAACCTTGATTGCACCGAAGCAGATGCATTTTTGTTGTAGAAAAATCAGTTACATATTATAATGGTCCGATCTTAAAAAATTTATTCGGAGATTACATAATCGCTTTAGACAATAATACACGATACATTTCGTGTCAAATTAAAAAGCTTTCCAAACAAGCACTAGTTTCCGATGATCAGTTTATATAGTAGCTATATGTTTTAGTAGTCCGATATCGATGGTTTCGACAAATAAGCAGCATCTTGGTGAAAAAAGTACGTGTGGAAAATTTCTGGTCGATGTATCAAAAACTGAGGGACTAGTTTGAATATATACAGAGGCGCTTGGCTAAATCGAATCAGTTCCTGACGGTGATCAATTGTATAGGTTAGGATAGATGGCTGATCGCAACTCGCACGTGAACTGCTATATTGCATGTTGTGAAGCCATAGAAAAGAAGAACTCCTGTATTTGAACTAATAAATTAGCAAAACGTTTAGTAGCCAATAGAAGTTTGAACATTGGAACCACAGATTTCCATTTCCACCGCTTCGATGGGGCGTCTGAAGGTATGCTCTCCCAAGTGTATTAGTCTTGACCTCCAAAACGCAGGACAGTCTAGAAAGAAGTGTTGAGTTGTTTCCACCTCTTCTTCTTCCATGCAGCTTCAGCAGGTGGCATCTGGTAAGATTCCCAACCTTACAGCATGGACGCCAATTGGAAATTAGTCTGTTGAAAGCCGCACTACTAGGGAAAGGCTAGTCAATAAAATAAGTAAATACATACATTGTAAAGCCTTTGGCGCTTTTTTTGGGGGTTATAAGCCTGGTGGCAAATTTAAACTCTTCAGGGTATAATAAAAATAGGGGGCATTCACGTTCTTTTTCGATTTTTCTTGGAAAACGCAAATCATGATTTTCCTTTTTTTCTATTTCGAATTTCGAAGCCAAACAAGTTAATTTGACCAAATCTTTCGAAAAAAAATAGTCTTGGTCCAGTATTCAGTCGGGTATTATCTAAAAAACATTTCCAAGATATCAATTACCGCATGTTTACTAGCTTCACAGCTTTGCTGTTAGAAATTTTTTAAGTGATACTGACGATCTTATGGTTTTATTTCTCAATTTGTTAATCGCGGAAGACAGGTGCATTTTTTATAAAGGATTTTTCAATAATAAAAAGAAGTTCTTTATTTCTATGTTAGTACATGCGATGCCATTATGTATGGAACTCGATTTCTTTTGCATGGCCAGCACGGGCATGTTTGCAGAAGTCCAGAGGTCCAATTGTCGACGGTTTTCAAGCATAAATCGGCCGATAATGCTGCAATTTCACGTTCGATATTCGTACGAAGTTCATCAATCGCCGCTGGCTTCTTGGCATAGACCATAGACTTATCGTAGCCCCACAGGAAATAGTCTAAAGGCGTCAAATCGCACGACCGAGGCGGCCAATTACCTGGGCCATTTTGTGAGATAACACGTTTACCAAACTTGGTGTTCAATAAGTTGATTGCGACATTCGCTGTGTGGCTTGTGGTGCCGCCCTATTGGGACCACATAATGTCCAAGTTCATATCACTCAATTCGGGCCTAAAATATTCAGTTATCATTGAGCAGTAGTGGTTCCCATTCACAGTAACGTTCCAATCTTGATCATAACGGAAAAAGTACGGCCCAATGGCGCCCCGGCCCATAAGCCGCACCATACAGTAATTTTTTCGGTATGCAATGGTGACTCATGGAGTACGTGTGGATTACTGCCTGACCAATATTTTTCTTATTGACGAAGCCATTCAACGAGAAATGAGCCTTCAAGTTGTTGCTCAGCACAATTTACAAACATACGACGATTCTGGTGGTCAAGCAGCTTTAGTTCTTGCGTCAATTTGGTCTTGTAAGGAGTTAGGCCGAAATCGTTGTGCAAATTCGCCACAACGACATCACAGAGATGCCCAACTCTTGAGAGCGACGTGTGACAGACTAATTTGGGTCTTCCTCAATTGATGCGCAAGCGGCAACAATATTATCGACACTACGGGCACTTCTTTGTCTCAATGGCTGGGGAACATCTTGTACAGTTTTTCCACTAGACGCTAAATTGTTGACCTGACAGGACGATTATGACGACCATAAATTGGACGTAGCGCCCTTAAAAATGAGGCCCCTGACTCCGAATTTCGATAGTAAATTCGTTTTTGGATAATACATTTTTCCATGATGAAATGACAAACCTTACAGAAGAGAAATGCCAGAAAGGCGGGAAAAAATATTATTATTATTTATACATAATTCTGTACTATATATTAGAAAAAAAGAGTTCCAAAAAATGCCTTGAATTATACTTTCTCGTTTTTAGTTGAATTTATACGGTACCCACTTTCCGTCCCTATCTATGTATATACCAAGTTTCTCAATTTAACGACTTTTATTGGTCATTCGTTCATTTGATTTCCCGACACTTCGACAGTCTTTGTTGGGGAGTTCTTTGTTTGCTGACACAATTCATGGCATGTCTAATATCATCATCACGAACAATTTGTTGCCAAAGAATTTAAACGTTTTAAACTCGGCTTGAATGCAATCTCTGCTATGAAAATCAATTTCAACAATGTTGAATGCTACAAGTACATGCCACAGACACACATTTCGTGTGACATTTGAGCACAAACGACAAGAACAAACTCAAGCACAAACACGCAGCTGACACCAAGTCAAACACACGCACACAAATAATGCACGTACACGTATGTATATATATGTGAGTGCATGAATGCAAGAGGAAGCGTTAAAGCATACACTTAGGCGTTGCAAATCTGAAATGTGCATTAAAATGTCAAACACGGTCAGGTGCATTGCCTTCAAACGGCAAAAGTAGGCACTTGTGGTGCAAGCGTCAAGTGCAGCATCAAAAACAATGACAATAAGCAATGAAAGTGGTAATAACAACAACAGCAACAACAACAACGACGACGACAGCATTGCAAAGATAAACCGAAAGGCAAATTTCCTGCCGAAATTGCAACCGAACGGCAACACCAAGCGAGAGCAACGGTAATGGGACGAACAATACATTGCGCGTATATACATACATACACGACACCAGTGAAACCAGTGACACCAGTGCAAAGCCAAAAATAGCAGCAACAATTGCGCTCAGCTAGTTGATCCTGTCATGAAAGCAGAAGCCGAAAAGAGTTGAGACTATTGTATGGCAAGCAAAGCTCCGTTCAGCTATGTATAAACGGGTAAGAGATCCAAAAATGTCGCAAATCAATAGACACCGTCACATGAAATGACACAAAGTGAATCCGCATAGAAAAACCAAAATTTAGCAAAAATTCAACGAAAGTGATGAAGACTTGACGTTATTGCTAATAAGTTCAAGAATAATAAAAGTTCCAATTAAGAATTCTTTAACCGTTTTCCAGGAGCAAGAAATAATAGATTATTTGAATAAGGCTCAATGGTTTTTAAAGAATTTTTTATTAATGCTTTCTTTAAGTACACCCAACTCCGTAACGGATACAAAGTCCTGATAAAGCGGCTAAATTTAAGCTTTATATGAAGACATAGGTCTCATATAACAATTTTTTTCCATATTATTTCCAAATATTTTTTCAAGTAGTTAAAAACGAAGTTGTTAGGTAGGCAGTATGCTTTCTCTCCACTGCGATACGCCTCTACAATCGTAACCAGCTGTTCTTTTGCCTTCTCCGAAAACCAATGATTTCATTTGCAGCTGTACGTAAGAAGCTTGAAATGCCGTCCCACAATTTCCTTATACTGAGTTGCTGATGAGTGCTCTCAGGGAGCAGGAGTGCAAGTCGAGAAGAAAATCGTTCGAGTGTCTGTTGTGATTGCAGCTTTTCAAACCTTTCTTGTGTTTGTCGACGTGCGTTATTTGCTGCACAGAGGCGGGTGCGTATCGTTGCAACAAGATTGTGGTTCGAGTCAATACTAGGACCTCGCATCGAATACACGTCTAAAACATTAGAGAGGTGTCTTCCGTCTTTCACAACGTGAGCGATCTGGTTGGTGGCTTTTCAATTCGGAGACAGTCAGGTGCTTAATGAATTTTCCTATGCTGGAATCCAATTCTACAGATTACCATATTTCGAGCCACGGCGTTTGAGGATGTTTCATCATGGAGGCTGAATTTACCGACCGTTGTGCCAAAGTTACCTTCTTTGCCCTCCCTGGCGTTAAAGTCGTCAAGCACGATTTTGCCATGGTGACGGGGACAGCTCTCATGGGGCGCTCCAAGCGCTCATAGAAGACATCTTTGTTCACATCGTCCACTTGTTCACTTTGACCACTGTAGTATTTCTCACAAGGACCTACTCGTCTTAGTCGTTGGACCAACCATCGCACTTCTTGGACTTGGACTACTTTTACTTTTACGGACATTCTAGGTGCATGTCCTTAAATGGTAATCTTTAATACGTTTGCCGTGGTCGTCATCAAAAAGGCTGTTCCCATCCGAAGCTGTTTTTTCTTTTCATTGGTAGTGTTTTTTGCGTGGCAAATCCAAAACCCAGCGCACAACCCTGGGGAGGAGACGTTTTGGCTTCTCACTTTAGCTCGCCTACGAACGGATGTTCTTTGGCTACCCGTAGGATACTAAGACCGGAAAATAAATAATTTTGAATAAAGTTTCTTATCGACATCTGATTAAAAATCACCAAATAGTGCACAAATAACATACATGTATTAAGAGTCCCCTCTCGCCCAACAAAACACGTTATACGTTTATCATCATGCCATGTCCTTCCTGCTTCATAAAGGGTAATGGAGGATGCGTGTTGATCTGGCTTTTGAGTTAATGTTATTTGGACGCTTGAGGGAAGTAGGAGTAGTCAAATGTAAATGTCAGCATAAGACATTCACATCATAAAATTTTTTCTCTCCCCTATAATTTGCATTATCAGGTTCATAGACTTGGTATGTGATCAAGAAGCTGCCGTCCATATTGTTCTTCATATTTAACATGACGAATAGTTTTGGTTATTGCATTGTTAGAGCATGCTGAGCGCCAGAAAATATTTTTAACTAATTTGTTCTTCCTTGAGAAGCGTTTTAATAAGCTCGTAGACAATAGTTAGAAATTTTCCTTTTATCATAAAAGCAACGTCGGTAGCGTAGGCTGTCAACCGACCCCTGTCTGGTTCAGCGATATCTCTGAATAAGTCATGAATCACCGAGATCAACAGCAGTGTGCAAAGTACCCCAGTTGTAGGGTGCCCCAATTAACCTTTCGGGATTCCTGTACTCCTCTTAGCTACGACCTTTCTGTCGCAGGGAAGACTATGACACCACGTAGTGCAAAGCAGAATCTACTGCCTTGCCTTTGCTGTAGGCATGTCAGACCATTAACAGCTTACCTCTGGGTATTCTGTTTCTAATTCACAAATATTTCAGCCTCTCCAATGATTTCAACAGAAACGAAAATTGGCTTGAAATTCTCGGCACCGACGTTAGAGCTTTTTTCGTGCTTCGATATAAACTCCAGGGCTTAACAATAAGAGAGACAAACTTATTTTTGCTGAAGTTTAAAATTGTTTTGTTTATATTTTTCTGACATCTACAATTTAATGTCACCCAAAAGCTCCGAAAAGCTGCAAGGCAAAGAGTCATACATTCACTCAGAAATTTAAGTAGATCAGCTTTTCCACCAAATTTCATACGTTCAACTGGCGTTACAAAATGCAAATCTGTGTGAGTGGTATTTGCATGCTATTAAACTAGCGCTCATCAATCATTCAACCATAATATGCGCTTTTTCAATGTGAAATATAACATTTTTTAATGATCAAGAATATTTTTTTCTCCCACTTTTATTTGCACATTTAATCTTCCTTTGTTGGTATTGCCGGCTTTAGCTGGTTTTTGCTTTATTTTCGTTTATTTTACGGTGTTTAATGATTTTTTAATTAGAACGTTTTGTCGCACATAAAATATTTACTGGCAATTGAAGCGCAATTTGTGCAGCAAATTTCCATTTGCTATCGCAAACGACAAATGGCGGAGCATTCGAGGGAATTGAATTGTGTAATATTGCTGCTTGCAATGGTTGCCATCTGTCTGTTATTTATTGCAATGTCAAGTTTGTATAAAATCTTATTTGTCATTACGGCATTCTCGCTGCGCTCGTGTGTGTTTGTAGCCCCTTCATCCTTTGTTGTTCGGGCAATTGTTATGCGATTGTGCTGGGCGTGTGTTCGTTGGCCATTTGTACCCTCATTGAAAACGCTGACATTTGACACATTTACACGTGAATATATGTGTTTGCATAATTAATAAGCTGCGCGGCAACACTGGCAACAATAGCGTTTGGAAGCGAACGAGCGCGCAGCAACAACCGGAACTCCATAACGCCGTTAGCAGCAATATATCGCTACTCGCTTTTTATGCCAACAAATCTGCACGAATGTGTAAGAGCGGTAGAGTGGCAAGAATTGGGTAAATGAAAATCGAGTGAAATAACAAAATGGCTAAACCGATTTGCTATTGACTGCAATGAATTTTCGTCTATTTATTTCAAAATTTATTGCATGTGTTGCTGACAAATACATTTATTATGTGCACGAGTTAGTTTGTGTGTCGGGACAACTTTTGTTGTGGTAAAAATAATGTCAAACCAAATGAAATATGGTCCAATTTTTCTTAGAACTGAACTAGTTGGCGTTTAGCAGCTTTCAATATATTATCTTTTTCTATATTGGCACCACTTACGTGGTTACAACGGCGCGGAGACTGTAGTTTCGTTTTCATGGGGGGCGTTTTTTACGTGCAGAGTTCCAAACCCAGCCCAAAACCCTGAGTATGGATGGTTTGCTTTCAAACAGATGTTCTTTCGCTACCCAGAGGCTACTTGGTCTAAGACCGGAAGTCGTTAGCTACTTGAGCCATATGTAAAAAAATCGTTTCTGGCCACTTCCAAGTCAATAGCGCTGAGAGACTACATTCCTCATTATATTCTACTACGTTTTTTAAACTTTATTCAAGACCATTATGCCAGAAATCTTTTGTAAAACGACGTCTAGTACAGGTCGCAAAACAGATGGCTGACAAGGTAACTGAAACCCATTGTATGATTACCACGTATCGTTACTAGTGAAGATACGTGTGTTTATAAATATGACACCGAAACTGTCCATTTGGCGAATGACGCTCCGAAAATGAGTCGAAACTGGAATAACCACGCCAAAATCGCTCAAAAATCAAGATAATGCTCTTCGGTTCCTTCAATCACTGTAGTGTGGTTCACTATGAATTCGCTCCATAGCACAAAAGGTCAGTAAGGAATAACACTTAGCCTGTTTAAGGTGTCTACGTGAAGCGATTTTTCGTAAACGACAGGATTTGTGGGCGAAAAAATCCTTTCTGGCGAAACACGAAGCGATAGTTATTGCTCAGTTACTGTATTTGCCAAAAAATTGTAAATTCCATTATACGTTGGTAAGCTAGTTTTTTCTCAAAAAGAGCCTATTTTAAAAGTATAATTAAAGTTTTCGTCAGTCCGGGTCAAATTTGATCCGTTGACTTCGTTTTGTTGAAATCAATTTTCATGAATTTCTAGCAACAAAAAAGCTTATTGTAGCTTAAGAAACTCTTCAAGTTTATACATATCAGTAAGTGAGAGCGCCAGAGCTTTTTGACTTCTAACAGTTGATCAAGTAGAGTATTTTTTTCAATAGCAATTTTTAGACAGATCACGCGTGAGTCATGTCAAGCTGTCGTGTTATTTTTGTTCAGTATTGTTTGGCTTTTCATCATGAAAAGACTTACGCCTGAACAACGTTTACAAATCGTTGAAATTTATAACGAAAATTCACGAGCTTCGCTCAACTTATGGACAACATAATCAGCCCACTAAGATTACTATTCTCAACACCATCACCAATTTTGAGACCCAGCATTCATAATAGGATAATATTCGACCGAATAGACCACTTCAGCAAAATTGTCACATTTGGAATGAAGAGCAACATTAAAAGATTCAAGAACTGTCACTTCATCCAGAAAAAATAACGATTTGTTTTGTTTACTAGGCCGGTGGAACCAGAGGTTCATATTTCTTCTCTAAGAAATCTCATTAGTCACACTTTAAGGCTTTAAAGATAAGTTTGGACCACTGGTTTTAAGCAACTGGGTTCTCGTAATATTTCTTACAACGCCGCCATATATATTTTAAACATTGGTAAATGTATGTTGTTAAAAAAGAACAAAGCTATGATATTACTTAAAGCCTTACCTTACTTACTTTGTGGCTAACCTAAAGAAAGTTTGTGCTCAACACACTCATATTACATCGTTTGGTCCCAGAAAAACTAACAACAGTGGGCGTTATTTATATTTTTTCTTGAACCATTAATTGTGTAGTATAGAAAACTAATATGAAACTTTTCTAAAAGCTTGCAATTTCTCTCTCTTCCTCTGCTGGGTTTTCTGTGTATTTCTCTATTTCGTTTGTATTTGGCTTAATTGAGCAAATCAATTTCCCAATGTAACGAATATTTCTTTCTGATTTTTGTGTTAGTTGGATTTTAATTTGAAATAAAGGGCAATCATACTCACATTTTAAATAACCCATTCACATCAGTGCGATTGATTTAGCTTTAAATAATATTATTTGAATAGAAAGTTTGCACATTTTAGAAAGCTCTCGACATATCAATGCAGCTTTGCTCTTTAATTAAATCTAATCTGGTTTATATTTGTGAGTTGAAAGTGTTTTAAGTTTTTATATGATTTTATTTGAATATTTGTGATTTTTGAGTAATAATGAATGAATTTATAAATAACTTTAGTGGGGAGGCAAACAAACTTAGACTGATATATAAAGACTAAACTACACAAATTAGCGATGCTTCAACCAAGATGGACACCTACAAAGAGAAAATGCATCATATTTTACCGTTTTCTTTCAACAGGACAGTTTATGCAATCTCAAAAGCTTTTTTGAGAACGATAGGCTAGCTCTATAGCTAAAATCTGAACCGCAGCCAAAATATTCAAACATATAGATATACGATCTGATCAAAGTTGACTCGGACTCTTAAATAAGTCCCGTTTATAAATATAGGATATGATCAAATTTGACTCGGACGACATAACGATATCAAAAAAAAAAACCTAAAACAAAAAACAAATGAACTAGTCCGAGTCAAATTTGATCGTATACCATATTATAATCCACCGTTTCTTATGGGACTCATAAAAAAGTAAGTTCCGCATATAGATATACTATCTGATAGAATTTGTTTCGGATAAAAATTCCCGTCTATAGACATAGTATTCGGTAAAATTTGACTCGAACTAGCCCATTTTTTGTTTTTGTTTTTTTGATATAACATTACATAAACTTCATGTGAATTTTGTTCTCATGTGATAATTAGCGTGTGTTTGACAGCTATTTGTTTGAGATGCGAAAAATTTGTCTGACGACTTTTACCATGCACAATTCAATGGAATCAGGGCCACAGAATCGTCAGTAATTGTGCAGAAGTGCTTCGAGGAGACTACTTTTTGACGAAGCGTCGGAACCATCATGTTAGCCTTAGAGATGTGGTAGAGAATCTCAAAATCTCGTATTGGTCGACTCAACCAATTTGATTAATATTTGGGTTTGAAACGTTATAGTGATACACTCGTACCAAAAGATCTAAGTTTTTTTGCAAAACGACGTGTAGTAAATGCCGCAATAAGCACGTCAAAGTCAAAGGTGATGCCCTTTGTTTTCTTTGATTATCATTGTGTGGTCAACAGAACCTTTGTTTCCTTTGATTATCGTAGTGTGGTCAATTGGACCAACTAAAAGAAACAATTAGGCAAAAAAGACCAACTTTCACCAAGCATCACAAGCATCGGTACTGAGTCGCCAGAAGTTCCGTTAGATTGGTTGGTATTCACCATATAGTCAAAAGTTATTACCAGGTGATTACGACCTTTTCCTGTCTATGGCTAATGAATTTGCTGCTGAAAGATTCGCCTCGAGAGAAGCTAGTGGAATCGATTTTTTTTCATTACCAATGTAATACCATTTCTATGAAACAGGCATTACAAAATTTTCAACAAAATAACAGCAAGTTACACCGGAGCAACACGGACGTAACCGTATCGTTACCGCACCATGATATCTGACTATTTTAAGCTTGAAAGGGAAGCTCGTGATCTCGGCGGTATTAGTTTTCAACAAGACAGCACCACTTCTCATATATCTAATTAATCAATGGATTTGTTGAGAGAACACTTCGGAGAGCAAATAATTTCACGTTTTGGGCCGGTCGATCTTGTAATATCACACTGTTAGACTTTTTTCTGTGGGGATATGTAAAGTGTTAAGTCTATGCGAAGCCATAGGCAAAATATCACTCGTTTCATTCGCCAGTTGCCCGTCGAAATGCTCGAACGAGTCATCGAGAATTGGACTCAACGTATGAACCAACTGTAGCGTACTCGCGGCCAACATTTGGAAGAGATAATCTTCAAAAAATAAATGCCAAATAGTGTTCTTGCGAATGATAACCAACATTCTGAATTTAATTTGAAATTTCTGTGTTCTTTCTTTAAAAAAGTAGGGAACCTCGAATTGGGTCACCCTTATTATGTATGACTTTAACGCATAATCATATGAAAAGAGTTACAACCACTCAATCAATAGTTTCTAGACGTTTCACTCTACGATCGTAGATTTTATGGATGATTGCTGTTTCACATCGCTTGAAAACAGTTTATCATAGACCTGGATTCTGATTTGCTTCATTAAAATTTCCTTTGCTATTCTATTCTTCATCTATTAAATTTGCTTGCTTTCACTTGTTCTCTCTGAACTACAAAAACCGTTGGAATACCCACCCACTCCCTGCCTCAATTCTCTTTGTTAAATTGCTTTTACACAATACCAAAAACAACACTCACACAGCGAATCTGTTGTGGTAACTGTTATCCAATGCGAAGTGCCTTGACCTTCAGACATTAAGTCGACTAAATTTTTATGATCAAAGCAATTGGCGTTGCCACTTGTACACCAGTCGATGATGAGTGCAATTAAAGTTTCATTCTCGGCAAAGTAACGCGAAATAAAGGCGGGGAGCACTTTACTACTGGCAATTAAACAACGCTAAGCAGCACAACAAGTGCCATAAAACAGTGCGATTGAGCGTGTGTGGCATGCCGCATTGTCAAAATCGAATCAGTATGCCACACACATACACACACGCAGACGCAATCGAATTGCAAAGAGAAGCGAAAAAAACATCGAAAGCGAAACAGAGAAACACATTAAACTCAACGCAATCAAAACACAAAACGCAACGCTGTTGTTGTTGTGGCGGTGGTTGTTGTCGCAGTATTGAATTGGAAGGGCATCGCGAAATACCAAGTCAAACCAAATCAGCGCTAAACAAATTAGAATGGACCAAATCAAAAGCCAAATATAAACACAGGCGAACAAATCGAAGGCTGCGCGAGTTTGCATGTAAATGAAGCGGACGGACGCGTGCGACCAGCAGACATTGAGAGGGCGGCACTACGCCGGCAAAACTGTGAGGATGTGCACTAAATGCGTGGGGCTGCGCCAATTGCTTTGCATGTCTTCCCTAAGCTAGCTAACTGCGGCGCGGCTGGTAAGTTTGGTGATTCGTTTTAATTTAACACGTCCACAATGGTCGCGCATCGTTTGGCAACGCGACTGACGCCACGCTTCATTGTTGCTGGCGTATCCGTGTGCTAACGGTCAGCAGCAGTATCGGAAGGAACCGAGCATATTTGTCGATTTAGACATTGTGTAGAGCGAAGGACCTTCACGAACGCCATTGTATAGCGATAACAATCGATTGAGAAGCGGGAGACAGCAAAATGTTAATGGCACAAGCTCTGTTCGTGGGAAGCATCGGTTATTTGGTGGGCGGTGGCCGCTCTTATCGGGAAATCGTAAAGTTTAATAGTTATTTGCGCATAAGGTGTTACGACCCTGCAAGTAAAATGTGAACTTTGTCACAAGTTCATTTCTTGCATTTTAGGAACGGAGTATGAATAAATTCTATTCTCGTTAGCAAATTTGTTACGAACGAGAATGCGTGAAGACGGAGATTAGGAGCTAGTTGGGTCATACCACTAAAATTAAACCTTCAATTACATACTTACGTCTTGCTAATTGTAGGTATACCTATACGCTTTCTCTACCTGTCTCTTTCTCTTCTTTTCGCCTGAAAAGCAAATGGCTATTATTAGGATATTTTTATGTGAGAAATAAATTCCAATTCGATGTTTTCAAATCTAACTGTAGAGCTAGTAAGCACACTTCGTTCTCGGCGACTATTTTTATACGATCAGCCGATATCATTTGAATTTTACTATTTAGGAATAAAAAGTTATACCGACTTCAACTAGGATTTTCAAATTACCTAATGTTTTTCTTTTTCACGTAAGTGGAGAAAATAGTATTGGTCAACTACCCACCACCAGAACTGCTATTTATATAATGTATATGATACCGTTGAACTCTTCCATTTATAATTAAAATAATCATTGAAAGAGTTTGTAGATTGTGAGGCTTGTGGATCTTGACTTTAATAATATTTATTTCAAAAGCTAAATCTTTATTTAAGAGAACCATATACAATAGTATTATCTAAAGCATAGCTCATCTGAAGTTATAGAATTTTCTAATCTTTTTGGCAAGTTTTGGCCTCCATCCTAAAAGAAACGCGCCGGCTTGACGGACATGAAAGAAACAATCCAATTTTTAATACCCTGTTCTGATGTAAACGGTATTCGAGTAAGGGTGTTATACATCGACCGGAGTAAATGGTAGTCAGAAATGCTAAAGTATGAACTTTAAGGCAGGTGAGGCAAAATTCCCAGTCGCTGTTTTTCAATAGTTATTAACGTGAGGAAGCTCATCCAATTACAATGGAAAATAATTGCCTTTTATCTAGTCACAAATACCAAGCAATTCTGGCGATCGCTCGCTTCAATTTGATGAGTTGTTGTCGGTAGTATTTCACATTAATGGTCTCAGTTGGGTTTTAGAAGCTCATAATAAAACGTGTCCTTCTGACCTCACCAAATACCGTGCATTACCTTGTTGTTATAGATATTCGGCTTTGTCGTTGACTTGACGTGTTGGGCAGGTTTCATAATGGATTTTTTTAACTTTGGGATTGTTACAATGAATCTATTTTTTATCAGCAGTCACATTTCGTTGCAAAAATGCCTTTCTTAGCGTTTAAAAAGCATTTCAGATATGCCAAATCGAATTTCAACGTCTCTATTCAATTCATAGGGCACACAATTTGCTGGCTTTTGACTCTAAAAGCAATGTAAGCCCATCTGTCTTTGGCAAAAACCTTCATCGAGTAATGCTCTCAGTTCCTCGTCTTCAAACTCTTTTGGCTGCCGGACTTCTCCATCTTCCTAACCAAAAATCCCCACTTATAAAACGTGCAAATCACTTATGTCCTGTTCTCTGAGCCGGAGCATGTTCAGCATCAATTTCCACCAAAATGCGGTGACTTTCGGCTGCGGTTTTCTTCACATTAAAGAAACAAAGCAAAAGTCTGCGAAAAACACATTTTTACTGGCACAAAGTATGACATATTTGAGTGAAAAAAAAAGATTGTTGTTCCTCTACAAATGAATCACATATACTGAAAAAGACACGTAAGGAGAAAGCTTTCCGCAGCTTGTTTCTCTTGGCCACCCACACGAGTATTTGTAATGAATCTACCCTAATATAAGAGCATTTTCAACAATTAAGTTAGCAAAAGCCAGTGAGCAAAAGGGTCATAGTAACAGGGTCCATAAAAAAGTCATCACATTCAATACAGATTCAACATACTCCTTTTAAAATGTTTTATTTTAATATATGTGTATATATATATATATTTATATGTATATTGTACAAACTATCGATCTAAATGAAATACATACAAATTAAAAAGGTAAGAAGCTTTATAACCTTTCTTAATAACATTTAGCAAAGTCAAGAACCACATAGACCAAGGGTTGTTGTATTCACAAAATGTAAGTAAAAGGGTAATTGAAATGAGAAAAACTGAGCGACCTCCGCAAGGGTTGTTGTCTTTGCTAAGGGTAAATAAAAGATTTTTTAAATAAATCTATCACCCTTATTGGGAAACATTGTATATGAATATTATTGAGAACTATCAAATCTCTGTTGTCGAATTACGAAATATAGCTAGTGATAGTTTTATAACTGATTTCGATGTTTTCAAATGTTTACTGAAGTAATATCATTTCCACTGGTTTCCTACATTCCTGAGTGCGTGACATAACTGTTCAATATTTGCGGTCACAAATGAAACAGATATTTCTGAAAGCAATATTACATACATACATATATCATACAAACAACAAATATGGACTCAAACGCGAGCAAACACAGAGACAGAAAGATGACCAACTGTTTCCAAAAAAAAAAAACTTAACAAATAAGGCAGTACTGCAAAAAACTGGCTCGAAGTTATGCAGATTATGCAGGTGGAAACAATAGCAAACAACAATAGCATCTCTGCCATCAATATTGCATCACAACGGGTTGCTGACTTCTTTGTCTCGCTGGCTGCCGCGAAATGTTGTTCGGCACAAATTGTTGACAGCGAAGGGAAAAACATGTCAGGCGCGGCGAGTGTGCCAACAAACAAACTGCCAAACAACTGTGACATAACAAGCAAAAACAACGACAGACCAAAGTTGTGCAGCAAAAACAAAAGTAGCAAAAGTGAATTTGCATTTACTGTGACATACCACACTCACACACGCACACACAAATGTTATTTTCCCAAAAGCATTTTCGCGTTAACGGCGTAATTCAGCAAGAAAGCGAAAATACTGTGCAGCAAAAAGGCGAAATTTATTAAAAGTTTTTTCAGAGAATAATTTTTTCAGTTAAATTATAGGTACAGAGTGGCATCACTAGCTTTATGTACTTTGGTTCGTAATACTGCCAAAAGTTCTGTTACAATACATGGACTTGACACAGCGTCAGTAGCTCTATATATATTATAAAAAATTTAAACAAGTTCCACATGAAATTGCTGGCAGGCAATCGTAAGAACTTTTTGGTTCAGTATATATCGGAAGATATCTTCGCTCTCAACAAAGCATTCACTAGTTGTAGTGCCTTTAACCGGTCTTTGTTCCATCAGCGTCAACGTTACATTTAGCGATTCAACATAACCTCATTTAGTTCAAAAACGGCCACCGAGCACATGAACACTTGAAAATAATCGATTTTTCAAATATGAGAATTGAAATAGTAAAATTAAGCTACTCGAACTACTTGCTCGCAAAGTTTCCAAAACAAAGTTCTTAAAATTCTCTCTCTGCCAGAAAATTCAATGAAAACTTCGCCGCGCATTCGGTGAATGAAGTTCGTTGCGTGTCAACTTTTACGCTTCACAACTGCAATGTCAATACGCTCTGCCAATTTCATTGCCTGTGCAAAATTATTGAAACACTTCAGCGCCATGAAGTATGCTATGGATGCCAGCGTACATGTCGTTTGCATTGCTGTTGTCGGCAACGAAATTCAAATCGACACGCGCAAACAAATTGAGCGCACAAGTACATATGTCTGTATGTATATATGTAAATGCGTACAGTCGTCAAATGAAAATGGCAAAGTGAAAACTGAGTTTTGTGCCAGGCTGTAAACCGCAACTGGAAAATTTGTGTAGTACGGCCAACGACTTAGTGATGGTAAAGTGTAATTAAAGAGGATACATCAATCCTTACCTTAAGAAATGAAAAAAACATTAATGATAAAACGAAGTGACACTATTATGTTTTTCAAAGATGAGTAATGAATATATTTCTTTAATATATTTTTAATGATAAAGAAATATCAAACTAGAGCCCTCTCATGCCGTTTCGGTGGTAAAATTTATTGTATCTGTTCCATAAATTTTACCACCGAAACGGCATGAGAGGGCTTTGAAGGAGCAGAGGTCACAATTAGACGACGGGAGCGGCGCCAGCCTCCTTAGATATCTCTGGGGTAACATTCATCATTTCATCTAGATAAAACTTTGCATCAATAGTGCCATTGAAGAAGGAAACCGAAACAGCTTAAGCTCTTCAGTACTGAATAGGTGAACCCCAGTACCTATAATTGATTTTTTACCGTTAAAATCGATCAGTGCGTGACGTATATAATTTAAATTCAGTGAGAATCCTTTCCTGATAGGAGTCTGTATGTTTTTCAAAAATAGATTGAATCGGGTCAGTACTTCCCTTAGTCCCCATATAACTAATACAAAGATTTTCGAACTTCCGGGTGACCTTTTGCGGCATATATCAGCAAACATTGATGAAAATTTTCCCGAGACCTTATTTAGCTTACAATCGTTTGCACCTGAAGTTATTTCCTTGCCATTGCTCCTGGCGAGATGTAAGAGTATGAAATGTTCTTTACTTGTTTTAGATTGGGACCATCTCGTCTTATTACTTAACTGCCAACAAACTAAGGTGCCTTCTAACCTTTTAAGTCAACCATTGACCAGATATTGTTCTTTTCGAGTTAAAATCTACCTTTAACACCACAAGAAATAATCGACTCTATGTCACAACTTCTGAATTTGGTATCCCTACAAAACGTATTCGGCTATGTCAGAATAGGGAAGGATCTCCCCGCGCAGTTATATACCAAAAGAAGTTTCAGATCAGGTTATCTCTTACCGTGCCATTTCTTTAATCTAACACTTAAAAAGATAATCTACGTTCCAGACCCCAACCGTACTGGCACCATACTTTTCAAAAGCTACCAGTTATTAGCCTATGCTGACAATACCGAGATTGGTGTTGTTGTTGTAGCAGCACAAAACATACATGAAGTAACTTTGAGGCATAGCGCCGAGTTGAATTCTCAAGCTGGTAGTGAACGAGTTCAAGACGAATTACCTTCATCAAACAAATGATTTTAAAGTAGAACCCTCTCTCGCAAAACCAAACTAACGCTGTATGTATAAGTCACTGATAATTCTTGTCCTGCCTTTGTTCTTCTTCTTTAGAAGCGTTTGAGAAAAAAGTTAGGCGAAAGATTTTTGGCCCGCTACGGATGGGTAGTACCGGAATCGACGGAATAATGAACTATGTCAGTTCTTCGTCGACATGGACATAACACAAAAATATAGCGGCTTTGGTTTGGCCTTGTTGTCCGAAGCGGAACAAACAATCCAGCTCGCTAAATGTACGATTCAATTCCCTGTGATGACCGACGAAAAAACGCACGACCCAAACTCAGAGGGACACAGCCCTGGCGAAACTTGAAATCTCCAACTAGCGAAGTCCTGCGATATGCAGAGACGACTGGCGTAGATTTATCGACAAGACCGACACCCGGTTACAGTGCCAACCCGCTGTTCTCTTTTGGCTAGCTGTCTAACTAGGACTAACTTTGTTGTTATACGATTTTGTAGATAGTTTCGTAGAAAGAAATGCGAAATCTTACACCTTACCATATTCGAGTGTATTCAAATATCAGAATTGATTATGTTTGCCTTCAGATATTTTTTGCTTCGTTTATAGATAAGCCATTAATCATATAATTATATCCATTGTGCCTCAAGACCTTTCATATCTGTCGCACAATCCGTACTAACATACTCTCTTCCTCACTTCCCCAACCGAACATTTGGATCATATGCATCACAGATCTCTTAAAATGCATTGTTTGTATGTAAAATATAGCAGAGGATCATGCAATCCTGCCATTCGGCATAAAAATACCAAATTGCGTTAAACTGTAACATTACATAAAACATCAGCGCCACAAAGCAGTAGTGCAGTAGTCCCCTTTTCACCATAAATGGCTACCAACAAAGCGTTGAAGAGGCAATGAACACCGGCCACCGTGGACTATAGTTCGATAACTGTATTTATATTTGCAACACTCGCAATGTTTATTTTAATGTTGACTTTTTTGAACTTTGGTTGTTGTAGTTGTATGTTTTCGTGCACTCGCTGCTTGTTAACGGGAGTTACGAATGCAAAAGCTCAACTTGGGTGTAAAACCAAATTTTACAGAGGTTAACTTGCTGGTCTGGGCCATCCATGAAACATCAATCGGTCGCTAGAGGGAATATCACACTATTTGTTGGTGTTGCTGTCGCGGCTTTCACTTTGCAATGATTCAATATTTGTAAGCTTGTTGAATTTATTTGTAATCGACACTGACAGCGAACGCCGGTTGACGACGTGGGTGGTGCACCTGACATGTACTACTTACATACGAATATATGTGCATACATATTTACATATATTGTTGTTTCAACTATAGTTGCACTTTAGCGTTGAGCTTAATTGGAGTTTTTGGTTGGCATGTGTCGAGGCAGTTGCGAAAATGAGTGCCAGATTTCATTTAGAATTTAATAAAACTCATAATGGAATATATTTTATTTCAAAAATGCGTTCGAAATCAGTTTAAACTATTTCAAAGGGAGGGTTATAGCCACTTGCATAGCAGGAAAAAAACTCATCTAATTTGTTTGTTTATTTTTTGTTTTTTTGATGAGGCAATTTATTTAAGAAATTCATTAATTTTGAAAAACGTTTAATTCCTTTACAGAAACAAAATAACTGTATTATTATTATTAATGTTGATAAGTATTGATGGGAAGAAATATCAATAAAAGAGCGCGGTTTCTTGTAAAAACATCCATAAACCTTATACTTCAGAGTGTTAATCACTATGAAATACTGAGTTATTGTCAAATATCTTTTTTCCTCGATCATTGCCTTAATAGTTATCTAGGAAGGTCATGTGAAAATACCAAACCGATTGTTTAGCCGTTTTTAAAAAATTTTCGTTACCAACTCTGAAAACGTGGTTTCCGAAAACACGAACTGAAAGATAAAAATCCTCATAAACACGCCCAAGTCTCTGAGGCTATTTGCCGGCTCAAATTCTTCGAATAATATTCTCAAATATATGTACTACTTGCGTTATATTTGGTAGTCGAAAAAGTCTTTTCATATTTCTAATAAAATTTCAAGTGATATTTTTTTTTATATATTTAATAATACTCGTAAATATATAAACAATTTGGACGAAGAATTTTTCCGCTAGAGACATTATTCCATCAGTGTAAATCGAAATTTCGAAATTTCCAGAGCGGAAGCGAGCGACCCATTGTGTTCATGTAAACTGATACATTTCGCAAATTTCATAAATTTCATTGGTGGCTTGCGTGGCATTCTTCCTCTTTTATACAAAAATATCAAAATTTAGCGAATTTCTTCATTATTTTCTCTCATTTTTGAACAGCTGTAACTTTTTTTCGAAATACACGAATTTAATTTTTTTGGTTAAATGAAGCTTAAAATCTCACCTGTCAAACACTGTATGGTATGACACAATACGCTTGGTAGCACTGGAGATATACGACTGCAACTACATCTATTAACAAAATACGAAAAGACTTTTTCGACTGCTCAATATATACAAAAACAAAATAATTTATTCCTGAAAAAATACGCCTTAAAACAGATTCATAACCAGGATCATTGTTTCTTCTTTGAAAATTCACAACTCTGAAGAGAATTTCCAGATATTGAGGAAAACTACACCAATCCAGACGAATTTCACCATGTTGAGAACTTTGGGAACTGCGTAGCTTAATACTTGGTACTTTGGACCGTAAGAAGCTGTCTAATATTTCAAGAAAAAAGAGAAGAGGTATCCCAGGAGTCATAATAAGTGTGAATTTTATTCATTCTATACAAATACCACATATATGTAAGTTTTAATGTGTATTGTATGTATAAGACCTATTACATGTATATTGAAAATAAATTCCTTATTTTTCTAAAGAAGGCCTTAGTTATCTGTATTTCGCATTGTAGGAGCATGGCTTAAGGTTAAATGGTTAATTCTAATAAGGTTTTCACTTGCACAGCTTAAAGTGGCGGTTCGTTGTGGTAGCTATAACTCCTACAAAAATTTTTACATAAAGGTTCTCATAAACCGCCAAAAGCCTTTGAGCCGATGACAAATTTGTTGAGGCGATCATTGTCAGTTTCGGCTATGTCTCCTGGTTCACCGAAGGTAGAGCCTCAGTATTGAAAACGTTAGTCAATGAAGGAAAAAGTATCTGGGTGTTTCCACCTCAATCTCTTCCATACAACTTTGACAGTTTTCGGTCGAATGGATTTTTAGCCTTACAGCATGAATACCTATTGAAAATTTCTAGTAAGAACTCCTACTATTTCAGTAATTTGAAGTTCGCCAAAAGCAAGCAGTTCAGTAGATATTTTGCGTTCTATTTATGCACGAAAGAACTCGCAGTAACACAGAAGCTGCAGGTCGATCAACGCCTGTTAAGTGAAGTCCTTAAATACTAAATATAAGATTTTGTTCTAAAAAACTTTTCTAACAGTTTTTGAATGCTAGACTCTGTACCATGGCAGGTCTTTAATTTGATTTAATCGATTCCGTTGCAGTAATTTTTATGTCAAAAATATACCACGCTCTGGAAGCTTTAATGTCGAAAAACTAAAAGCTAGGTAGCGACGATGTCTGACGACGCACCTACGAACTTAGGAGGCTGGTTATGAAAAAATATTGGTAAATACATAGAAGCAATCGTCGAGTCCGACCGCCATGCAAGCACTGTTTAGAATTCCATAATTAACAGTTTCACCAATAATCGTTTGAAACCTTTACATTAAGGATGTATATATGGGCGAGTCACGAGGTAATGCCAAAAACCTAATGAACCATCTACGAATTGCTGATATATAGAAAAATATCGATTCATTTCTGAAACGGTCGTTAGTGATAATGAAAAGTGTCTCACCTACGACAACGTCAATCGAAAATAGTTTCAGTCAAGTCGCGCTTAGGCGGCACAAACGATGGCCAAGGTAGGATTGACGGCCAAGAATAATTTTCTCTGTTTTTGGTGGAGTAGACAGGAAATCATCTACTGTGAGCCGCTCTTTTAGGACCAAACTATTAATTTGGATATAAGCTCTCAACTCTTGGGTTGTCAGAAGGAAGCAATCGCCAAAAAGCGGGCATCTTTAGGAGAGTGATTGTCTTTCATCGCAACCACTTCAGATCATACATATATTTACGGAGCTCAGCCCCAATTCCAATGAATCCACTTTATAAGCGAGACCTAGCACTGATAATTAAAGGATATGAAAGATACTTATTTTATTTGTGTAGTATATACTCGTATCTTGTGTAATATCTTTTGATGAGTGTTTAATAGCTGTGATAGCTTAAAGCCAACCCAACAATATCAGCTGAAAAGCTTTTTCTATATCAAAAATATAGTCTGAAGATCAGTATACGCCGGTTAAAATTTACAAAAATAACAAATACCATATATGTGGATTTTATTTTATAGAACTCATGGAAAACAACATAGTATCATAATTGGCAGAAATATAGATAGGTGACTGACAGATATTTTGTTTTTTTGATTTTAACATCATTTATTTGCTTCGGTTATGAATTTCAGTTGGAATTTGTACCAGTTTTTCGTTAGTATTTACTTTTTTCCTATATTTAATACTTGCAATATATGAATATTGTGAGCTTTGTCAGTGCCAACAAGCCAATGTATTGGCCTTTTCATATCACGCACATTTCTTTTTTTTTGTAAAAGCGTTTTTAAATATTTTTCAAAAATAAATATTAATATATATTTTTTACACAAGCTGCGCCCTTAACGGCTCACTCAAGCTAAATTTTACTGCTTGCATTGATATCAAATATTGCGCATACGCCGTGTCAACCAGCGGGCGGCCATTTATAGCAGCACACTCTGCCAACCACCATAACCACAAATCGGAATGCAATCAACAGTGACGTTGGCGACGGCGAAGCGCCACAATCCGCAACCACTCGCGCATGCTGCCCCCTCCACGCAGTTGCACCCCTCCACGCAGTAACGCCCTTCCCCAGTGCAGCGCACTTGCTTGTTACACAAGCCCTACCGTACTTTTGGTGTTAAATGGCTTGCGGACCCGGCTGTAGCCGATAGCCGCTTTTATGGGTGGCTGACAGTTGTTGCAGCAGCGGTGCTACATATTGTTGTTGCATGTTACCGATTAATGTTTTGTATCTGTGCGCATTGTTATTGTTTTTATTAACGCTGCGTTATTGTTGTTATTGGCACGTGCTTGACAGCCTCAAATACTAATGTGGCGCTGCAACGGACCGCAAAGTCGAGCGCTGCTACAGACTATATGTTGTTGCAACTTCTCTTTTGTAAACGTTACTGTTGTATGTTCGTTACCGTTATGCGAAATGCATTGCTACTCGCGACGTGGTTGGTGTGTTGGGTTTTTGTTGTTACCGCTCCAATCGTTTCAATTGCCACAATTCAATGATGATGCCAAAGCGACGGTACACCAATGCGCTGGTTGCTTGGTTGAGTGAGTCACAGCTTACTGGCTCACCCGCTTTTGGAGAGTGGTTCAGCACGAATTGCTAATATTGAAAGATATCGGTGCTTTATTTGTTATTTATGCCATTATGTGCTTTAGGTTTGAAATATTGATATTCTTGTAAATAATAATAACCTTGTGTCTGAAAAGGTGTTTCTTACTGGGAGTTCTTATCTATACTTCAATATGAAGAAAACCTCAGCCAAATGTCATTGTACATTTTTGGAATTTTATGGTAAGTACGCTATGGCTGAACGAGCTTGTCAAAAGTGCTTTATTTTTTTTGGTAGTCAAAAAAATCTTTTCGTATTTCTTATGAAACCAACTTATATCTTTTTATATACATCCTAATAAATAAAGAAATATGTCCCAATTTAGTCCACTACTTTTTGCCATTCTTCTGCTAGAGACATTATTCCATCAGCGTAAAACTTGCATCAGTGTAAATCGAAATTTCGAAGTTTCCAGAACAGAAACGAACGAACCATTGTTGTGCTACACGAACTGATACAGCATCGTCTACGTAAACTTCACAAATTTCATTGGTGGCGTGCGTGGCCTTTTTCCCTTTTTTATTTTATACAAAAATTTCAAAATATATCGAATTTCTTCATTATTTTCACTCAATTTTGAACAGCTGTAACTTTTTTTCAACTTCCCCTAATTTAATTTTTTTGTCCAAATGAAGCTTAAAATCTTAACTTTCCAACACTATATGGTATGACACAATATGATTAGTTTAGTAGCACTGGAGATATACGACTGCAACGACATCTATTGACAAAATACGAAAAGACTTTTTCGACTACCCAATATTTGCTTACTAGAGCCGATACGTGCGAAGTATCGATATACATATGTACATGTTATAATTTATACATCAAACACATAGTTTTCGTTTGATCAAAACGTCGCAGTTTTAGAAAAATATATTACTACGTGATGCAAATAGCAGAGTCAACCCCATCGAGTCATCATATGATTCCATATACACGAAGACTCATATGATTCGAACTCATACATAATATCCTAACAAGAAGATTGGTCAACTCAAAAAAAAATTAGTAGCGACCTTAGTGTTACTTCATTTTATGAGACAGCATATGTGTTCTTGAAGCTACCTTTAAGGCAATTGAATATAATACTGATTGGTTTCCTAAAAGTCAATTATTCAAACAATTTCCACTGAAAAACGAAAAGGACTGTTTTAGATGCTGAATAAAAATATTATAGTTGAAAGTTTAAACAAATAATAATAAAAATTCCAAAAAGAAGTTATCAGTGCTCTGCTAAAGGGAGGTCAAAATGATGCATGTCATGGCTTGTCATCATTCAATCGCAACAATATTTTTGATATATGCTAATAAGGTAATTTAGAAAAAAGTAGGGAATTTGCGAATTAATTTTCAAGGAAAAAATTTTGCGTTTTACCTTGGGATGCCGAAATATATATATATATATATATGTACTTTATGAAAATATACGAAATACATTATCTTTTAGACACAGCTAAGTTAAAAGTCCAGATTAGTTCAAATTACAATGTCCTCTTATCTCTCTTTTTATACCCTGAACAGGGTATATTCAGTTTGTCACGAAGTTTGTAACACCCAGAAGGAATCGTCGGAGACTTTATAAAGTATATATGTATATATATAATCAGTATGTTGAGCTGAGTCGATTTAGCCATGTCCGTCTGTCTATCGGTCCGTCTGCCCGTCCGTCTCTCTGTATATATACGAACTAGTCCCTCAGTTTTTAAGGTATCGTTTTGAAATTTTGCAAACGTCATTTTCTCTTCAAGAAGCTGTTCATTTGTCGGAACGGCCGATATCAGACCACTATAACATATAGCTGTCATACAAACTGAACGATCGGATCGGAGTGTAAAAAGATAGATTACGATAGTTTCGCGGGTTTCTTTTTTGTGGAACCAGCGTAACAGCAAAATACAATACAATACATGTTTGATAGGTTCAGCTCCCCATATGACGTAGCATGTCAAAATAAACTTTGCTATAATTTGAAGGGTCTATATAACTATGTGGTTTGAAATAATCCATCCATCCTGCGAGAAAAACAAATATGAAACATTTTATCACATCTCAGTAGGTGAGTCCATATGAAAGTAATTATTAGTTCAAAGGCGAATCTACGGAAGGGGGTCTTAACTGCGGAGAGTTCCTCCTCAAAAGTTAAAAGTTATACATTATTTGCATCATAAGTGACACTCCGCGAAGAAAAATCAATGCAAGTACAAAATTATATAGTTCCCTCCCCAAAATTCTACTCTGGATCCGCCCCTGTATTAGTTTGACTATGGTATGGTTTAGAAAAGACTTCATTTATTAGTTACTGACGTAAAGATTGTATATCTATTATTTTCCTAAAGCATCCACTCTTCTAATTTTCCTTGAGGCTTTGTTGGCAATATATTTGATTGACAGCCTCTTCTAATATTATTTTTTTCTAAAATACGGAGTGATTTAAAAATTTCACTATCCAATGAAATTAAAATCCGTACACTTCAATTAAAAGTTACCCTTTTACAAGGCAGAATTCGAAATAAAATGCAATTGCGTGAGTATTGCCACCGTTCCGTTACTTCAAAGCGTACAAAATATTTGCAAACCAAACCTAATTAAACATTTGTTTTAAAGGAATTTCGATATTGAAATGCCATCGGAAGTGCGAATGTACACTGCAGTGCAAAATCATTGAATTTAAATTGGAAAAATTTCTCACCTAAAACAAAGTGAAAACAGACGCCGACAAAAGAGTTCGTTACGTGTCACGCACAACAGCCGCCATCGGCTCGAAAACGAGGAATACGAATAGAAAGGGAACATTTTCATACGAACTGTAGGCAAACATATGCAAAACTTTATTTATTTACAAACATATATACATATCTACGCATAGGTGAAGGGTTCAAATGCATTTAAAAATAAAAAGTTAATTGAAAATATTTTAGAAATGGAAAACAAGCTTGGCCGTTTTGGTCTGGTAGATATACGTACAGATATTTAGCAGAAAAGCAGAAAGTAGTAGTTCATTGAAAATATTTTAAAATTCTTCCGTTAAAAAGTGAATACATTTCCTGCATTTTGAACAAAATTTGATTCAAGAAAATTTTTGTGGGTGAGATTTCGCTCGGAATATTTTAACAGTCTCTTAGAAGTAAATTCTTGTTGGTAGAATATACTTGCCGCCCCACAGTTCTCTTATACCGAGTTGTCGATGATTGTTCTCAGAGAGCTGGAGTATAAGTCGAGTAGAAAATCTTTCGGCTGCGGTTTTTGCTGCACAGACGCGGGTGCGTATAGTGGTCCGAGTCACTGGTAGGACCTCGATGCGTACTCACATATAAAACTCCGGAGACGTGTTTACCGTCTATCACAGCATTATCAATCTGGTTGTAGGTTTTTCAATCCGGAGACAGCCAGGTAGATTGATCAATTTTCCTATGATGGAATCTAAATGGGGATGTTTTATTACGGAGGCTTAATTAACCGACTGTTGTGCCAAAGATACCTTCTTTGTCCACCCTCGTCACGTCGTCAAGCACGATTTTGACATCGTGACGGGGGCAGCTGTCCACGCGCTCATAGAAGACATTTTTGGTAACTTCGTCCCTTTTTTCCGTCGGGGCGTGGGCGCAAATCAGCGATATGTCGAAATACTTCACTTTGATGCGGATTGTGTCTAGATGTTCATTCATCGAGGCGAATATCAGGACTCGACGACGGAGTTTCTCACCCACCACGAATGCCACTCCCAATTTGTGCTTTTTTATATAGCCACTATAGTAAACGCCACAAGAACCTTCGTCTCAGTCCTTATCCCGTCCATCGCACTTCTTGAACGGAGGTGATGTCAGCCCTTACTCTTACTAGGAAGTCAACCAACAGATGATACCCCACAAGCCATTGAAGAGACGCCGTTACATCCTCAAAAAGTCTCTTTAATGTGCTCTAAGAGCAGAGGGAATCATCGGTCTTAATTTCTTCAAAAAAAATTAAGTCGACCGTAATGTCACAGTCAATGGAAATGGCTATACATTGAGCCATGACTTTTATGTGATTGCATTGGAGGAAAAACGTTTTATGAACGCATCGCGGACCTGTGGGGTGGTCTCCCAAGATTTAGAGATGTAACACCCGCTAGACTATTGTTTGCGGTTCCAATTGCAGAAAACGCTGGTCGAAAATCGGGCGTCACAAATGAAATATATTCGAGTCGGCAGCGGCCTCAGAAAACATATTAATAACTAGGTACCGACTGCTGTTGAAAGCTAATTAGAAACGACCTATTTTGAAATAAACGATGGATTTTTTTAAAAATTTTGTTTAAAATTCGTTTTTGTTTTGAAGATTTTAACAAAAACATATGGAATCAACGATTTTAGTGCGACAACTAATTAGAAACGAAAATATTTTATCAACAAAAATTAATGATATTACAAAAACTGGTTTACTTTCAGTTAGCATTTTGTTAGTTATCGCTTTTGCTTTAATATTGCTTCACATCGATTCCAAATTTACGTTATAATACTCTGACAGCGCACCAATGGTGTAGCTTGCCATGCCGTTCTAATTTCATCACAAAGAACATCCATATTTGGAATATTTTTGGTGTATATGGCTTTTATAACATAACCCAGAGATGTTCTATAAGGTTTAAGTCTGGATGATTCCAACTCCAAAACATTGAGAGAATTTTTATTAATAAACTTTTGTGCCAACTTAGACGTACGCTTTGTTATCTTCCTTATAACAGCCTCAGCCCATGGCAGCATGACATTTTTTAGGATTTCGACGGATCAAATTATTGAATAATCGGACGGCGAATATACCGTCGGCCATCGAACCGAAGCGATTAGTTTTTGTCACATCGTTCCAAGCGACATACCTTCGTTGATTTGTTGTCTTAGACCAATCAGAGTTGGCAAAGCCTACGCGTCGTTTCTACGAAATTTAGTCAGAAGTGGGTTCCTGCGTGCTTCCCTGCCGTGAAGTCCAGATACGACCAAACACCGGGAAATGGTTTTCTTGAATAGTTGGCCATTATATTCATCCTGAATTTCACATAGAATGTCAGTGGAACCCTATTTTTGGGTCTCTTCGCAAAATAGTAATAATTTTTGTTGAAGTTTTTCGAATTTTTTCTTTGCGTGCAATATTGAAAATAGTTTTAAAAGTTTGTATTTGCTTAAGGACATTCAAAGCAAATTTTTTTAGCATTTGATTTTATACGAAATTTCTTTGCACGTCTTTCCAGACCGATGAAGGTCAAAAATGTAGCTGCGAAGGGTAGGTGTACAGTTGCAGCGTTTCCGTATTAAAAAACTTCAATAATACATTTTAAACCACAACTTTGAAACACATCCTTACCAGAAACCAATAATATTATTAACAAAAATTAACCGCTTGAGGATTTTAATTCTTTAAACAACTGTTTCTAATTAGCTGTCGCACTTACATACATAATTCACATTCTATATTGTAACGCATTTACTATTTGGGAAAAAATTAAAAGAGCTTTAACTTCACAACTACAAAACAGAGTGAATTTAGTATTAAATGGAGTAACATGAACAATGCAAGGCTTTTAGTAATATAAATAACGGTATATTAAAATTTTGTATCATTATACTCATCAGCCATCTACAAAAAACAGAGCATTTCTAATTAGCTGTCAACGGCTGTATTTATGATTCCAGCTAAAATGCGGAGCTTCAACCTCTTATAAGTTAAAAATCCAAATTATTGCCACAATTGCATTTGTTTACGGGCCAATTACTGTCCATCTCCATGTGTTTGCAGCCGCTGCAGTAAATTGTATTTTAATTTTGCAAATTCCATTACATTGCCAATTTAACGGAGACTGAAAAACTTTTGCTTTAGTTGCTACATTCAGGTTTTTATTGCGATTTTTACGCCCACAATTACAGACAGACAGGCGGGCGTCTGAAATTCAGCGAATGCGCTTTGCAGAAGGTTGTGCGTTAACAATTAAATACAATTTTTTGCTTCCAACAACAAACATAGATTCTTTTAAATTTTACTTGACCCTCATTCAACATTCGGTGCTACCACTGACACGCCCACAACAAAACAAGCTTGAAGCTGCATTGAAAAATTTCATCTATTTTGCTTGGTTTTACCATATTTCCCTTCATTTCATTCCACTTCATCCACATGCGCTGCTACTCAAAGCTATTTGTGGATGCACTCTTTGTCGGCTTATTGTTGGTATTTGCTGTTGTTATTGTTCACTGGTTTGGTTAATATTATATATTTCTATATATATACATATGGCTCAAGAGCAGGCGAAAGGAACTTCTTTAAAGGGGATTTTTTTCATGCATCATATATTATGTCTGAATTAAAAAATAGTGATCCCTCTTCGATGTTTGGTCTAAGACTCGTTTACGTAAAAGCGATGTTCTCTTTTTTGTGGACGCTTTAACCAACGATATATGTAGGTCTTAACGAGACCACACGATGAGCATAACTGTACATAATATCTGTCTAAATAATCCATTAAGTTGGGCGATAAATAAAACATATTTAAGTTTCGCCAGTCGATAAAGCCGAAAATAAAGTCATTACTTCCTGTACATGATCCTTAAAGCAAAGAAAACTTTTTCTAAGTTATTTTTAAGTTAGTTTTCTTTTATTTGTCACTTCATGCGAACTATAGCCATAACATCCGACTATTTATTGTCTCTATCTAGTAATTTGCTCCTTGTCTGTAGCCAAAAAGTTGAAGAATGCTGCTGAGCCATTCCCTAGAACTAATTAAAGAGTATCAAACACGATTTCAAACTCAACAGCATAAGATTCAATCTAATACGGGCTAAGGAGAGAAATAAGAGAATAAACTAAACTTTTAATTTGATGGAATTAGCTAGATCTAGACCTCTTCGGTTTGCTTCTAAACGCAATCTAGGGAGGGTGCAGCTAAAAACCGCGTACCGTAGCTTGTCATACTGCGATTTTCTTCCCATTTTAAAATTGGTTAACTTCCCATCCCTCATTTCATTGAGAAAAACTTCTTTAGCTTTGAATATTATACATATAAAGACCTCATACTGCAACAGACAAACGGTTCTTTGATTTCGTTCTGGGTTTTCTGACGTTAAAGATACTCCACGCTCTGTAAGGCCAATAGTCTAAAAAATCAATAAAACAATGGCAATAGTTTAGTTCAACCGTCTTGTAAGCACTTTGTTGATTTCCCACTAACAAAAGTTTAAAAAACTCTATTTGAAACTATTTCAATAAGGCTAGTCACAAAAAGAAGCTCAAGGCATGGGTGTCTCACGAGATGACGCAGGAACACCTCATGGACCGAATTTTTATCTATGAATTGTTGTTAAAACAAACCAAAATCGTTCCATTCTTTAAGAAAACGTCAAGAGAAAACGGTCTTGGTTGAATCACGCTAAGCCGGTGCAAGCAATGGCGGGTTCGGTGGGATTTCCAAGAAATCATCTGCTATGAAATCATCTGCTTCGGCTACATACTTAATTCGGACCGTCTGAAGAAAGTAATCATCCGGAAGTGGTTACTAAGTGAGGAATTGTGTTCCATTAAGACAACGCCAAGCCACTCACTTCGATAATGAGTGGTCAGAAGCTCTGAAAGCACGACCAAATGATTACCACCTGTTTCTCTCTATGATAAATGATTTCGTTGGTGAAAAGTTTTCATTTTTCAAGATGACCATAATAAGCTATGTACTTAACCTAGATCGGATAATTCTAACTATGCTAAAAAAATTTAATAATGGTAATTCAAAGTCGGATATATTTAAGTATTTCTCTGGTCGTTATAAGTCAGAGAGCGCACGAAGTAAAACGGCTGAATTTTAGAGTTTTTAAATTTTTAACTTCGGTGACGGCGATGGAGTAGTGGTTAAAGCATATGATTAGTTTTACCTCATTTATCGAAAACCCCATAATATCTGTAAAATAATTTTCATATGAGCAGCTGACGAAGGAACTGCCATTTGGAGGAACTTACCCGAAATAGTAAGGTTAGTTCGGCTCAAGAATTAGGATCAGGGTGTAAGCATTAAGTCTTAAAACTTGAATGCTGTATTGTTATAAAGCAATGAAATTTTTACGCGGTTATAGCCGAGTTTACAACAGCGCGCCAGTCGTTCTTCCTTTTCGCTATTTGGCTCCAACTGGTAGCCAGGTCTTTCATCACCTGGTCTTTGAAACGAAATGGAAGTCTTCCTCCTGATCTGCTTCCACCGCCGGGTACTACGTCGAATACTCTCCCGTATAGCTGTTGTCTCTTTATTCACTGAACTATCCAATGTCGTCAAATATTTCGTACAGCCTGATCATTCCTTCGAAAGCGATATTCGCCGTGGCCAACGCGCAAAGGATCATAAATCTTCTGCAGAACCTTTCTATCGAAAACTCGTAACGTTAACTTATAAGATGTTGTCATTGTCTCTGCCCCATATAGCCGGTCGAGGATGATAAGTGGAGTTTGGTCCTTGTTCGTCGAAAGAGGACTTCACTTCTCAAATACCTACTGATTCCGAAGTATTTTGCGTTGGATTTCAAGGCTGACGTTGTTGTTGGTGTTAATGCTGATTCCAATCGTAATGATTTCGACCAAATACTTTACTACATATTTTTTTCTCTTAAAGCATATACGTCATTCATTAAGTCCACTTAAACAAAATATGGCAAAGCCGCTTCATCCAAGAATAATAACAGAAAATTAGCACAAAAACAATCCTTTAAAGTACAAAATAATTGCATAGCGAACCCTCTGCGCTACTTCGCCCTTGTTTACATTTTTATAAACATATTTATACATTTATTTATATGTAAATGTGTGCATTCATTGGGCTTTTCAGTTGGCACTTTACAAAAGCGAAATTTAATTAGGAAATTCCTTCGTATGTATGAAAGCAAAGCCGCGACGGCAACTGCATTGGCAGTTCTTTCGGCGCGCTCACTTTCGCTTTTGCGCCACAATCAAATACAGTCTGCCTGGTGCGCATCTTTGCGCTGCATTCTTTCGTTTGGCGTGCGGACCCGCTGCTGTCGTCGTCCTTGTGCTGAGTTTATAAACTTTTACGACTTGGTCAGCACTGCAGTGCGAGGGCTTGAAGCAGCACGCTTGGAAAATTGCGGCTTAGTAACTGTGTGTGCGTGTGTGTGTGGGTGGGTTTGTCTGACAGTCTGCTGTGGTGAAGGGCGAGTGCTGGCCACTGATATAGTGCCAGTTGCTGTGTAGTATTTTTCGCATTACTTTTCAGTTGAAGGAACTTTGTGTTTGCATAGGAAGAACTATTTACATTCCAGCAAACTCCTTAGTACTTGTGCGCTTATATACTACATATATGTTGCATATAGTTTTGCTTTTTAATGAACTCAATTTGGTGATGTTAAAAACGGGTGGCTTGCCTTCGCAAATAAGTGAAACTGTGAGCTGGTGTTCGAGTGTAGTGAATGCAAGGGAGTTATACTTGCAAGTATGCATGGGTATTATGGGTATTTAAATATTCTCTGTTTTGAATTCAGCGTCTTCGCTATTTCTTACAGAATTCTTAACTTTTAAAACACTACTCATTTGATCTTATTTATTTTCTCCGAATGAGTTTACTTACTCAATATAAATTCTTTTGCACTGGTGGACTATTTGACTTCTTTTGCGATCAATCTTCAATTAGTCTGATGTCTGAGTCATGTTTTATTCTAATTGGAATAGATATAACTTTTCGCTCTATTCTCCATTTCGCTCTAGTTCGCCATGATTTGCAAAGAGACCTTTGCGATCACGACAATCTTCAGACCATAGTTTCCATGCTATGGATTTTTATATACGACTTTCAGCCGCCAAATCCGAGGGTAATCTTTTTACAGTTTCATTCATACACTCAAAGAATTAATCGTAACAAAGAGGTTATGAGTCAGAGAGCGCACGAAGTCGATGTGTCGATATGCCACCAAAAATGATCCCAATCGGACGAAGTGCAAGACATTAGGCACTGCTACTACTGAAGCCGTTATGGCGAAGAAATATTCGTTTGTACTTTTTGCGTTTTCGAAAACTATTCTTTTCGTTTGCTCTCCATATCTATCGCGTTCTTTCTACACCATCTTATCTTTCTCACTCTTAGTCGCCGATGGCGTTTGACTTGCGCATTTCCTTAGTATTTCGATAATATTTCAAATTTGTACCGTTTCGCTCATTTACGCCTTCATTTGTTCAATCATTACTCGTTTTGCACACTCATTCTTCAACAGCATTCGCACCCTGTCTACACCTCTCTCTCTACAATACTAACTTCAGATCTTTTGCCTAGAGCTTGAAGGTATTTCAGCTATACACAAATCCAATATACATATATGTTAAGAGTTCAACTTTTAAGTTATAAATACTAAAATATCACGGGGAATTCAAAAATTAGGAAGCTTATCTGTGGTTTGCTAACCGATTTGAAACTATAATTGGTCCAAAGAAAGAAAGATTTCTCAGAAAGCCGTGAGATATTCTTATTTAGCCTTGAAAATCATTCGATATAGAGGGGGGATATATTTCGAAGTTCCTTTTTTTTAAGAAAAAACCACAGAAACTTTAATGGAGAATGTTTATTATCATTCAAAAGCGCATTTTTTGGCATTTTCTTTTTGAAGATTATCTCTTCCAAATGTTGGCCACGGCTAAGTCTCAGATGGTTCATCCATTTAGTCCTTTTTTTGATGACTCGTTCAAGCATTTCGACTGGTAACTGGCAAATTATGCGCGTGATATTTTGCTCCAAGTCCTGAATTGAGGCGGGATTGTCCGCATAGACTTTAGACTTTACATATCCCCACAGAAAAAAGTTTAAGGGTGTGATATCACACGACCTTGGTGGCCAATTAACCGTATCTGCTTACCGAACTGTTCCATCAATAAACCCTTTGCTTAATGCGATGTGCAGAAGGTGGCGCAGTCTTGTTGAAACAAAATGTCGCTAAGTTCATGAGCTTCAATTTCAGTAGCTTCATCGAGTAGTCGTTTATCACCGGTCGCCATTGACGGTTACCTTCTCACTGGCATCATTTTTGAAGATATATGGGCCGTTGATTCTACCGGCTCACAACCTACACCAAAACGTTTTTTTTTCTGGAGGAAATGGCAACTGTTCAATCTCTTCATTCTCAATGCGGCAATTTTGCTTGTTTACATACTCTTCGAGCTAGAAAGGGGTCTCATCGCTGAACAAAATTTGGCTCGAAAACGTCGGATCTTCTTGGAACTTTACAAAAGCCCATAGAGTGAGACGATGTCGCTTGAGAAAGTCAACCTCAATTTAAGTTTTCGACCTAAAATGGGCCAAGTCGTTCCACACGCCAGTCCGAGTTGCGCCAAATCGACTCTAAATAGCCTTCGTGTACACTCTCGGCTACAGTTGCCTTATTTTCTTCACTGCGTGCTGTACGTAGTCTATTCGGTCAAATATTATCCAGTAATGGGGTCTCAAGGGGGGTGATGTAGTTGCGATGTCAAAATTGTCAGTGTCAAAATTTAAACTCAAACTTCAGCTTTTATGTATGAGACTAGATAAATCAGTCCAAAACTCACGACACGTTTTATACCTAGATCAGGAAGCCATGAAGTATGTTACAACGAAAAAGAAGCGTCGAAGACCCTATAAAGTATATTTACTATATAAAAAGTCGGCGTGACGAACTCAGTCGATTTAGCCATGACCCTGCGTGCGTCTGTACTAGTCTAAGAGCCAGTGAATGGCAGAGTACATGTATTTTACCAAAGATGATATTTTGTTCGGTGACACTTCTATACATACCTTACATGAAATGGGGAACAGCTAAGCCCAGCGAAAGTAGCTATGACGTCACCCAGATAAGACAGGTACATTCGTAAATCAGACCAAGTTCGCAAGTATTTTAACAAAGCTCGTAGCCAGTGCTGCGTTTATGTATTTATATAATAAAACTCTTTTTGTTATATGAATTATTATAAATAAAGTAAATAAATAAATTTTAACAAAGCTGGCTTTTGGTCACAGCAAATAATTTTTCAGATATTAATTTGAAATTTTGCACACGTAATTTATTCACAAAGAAGCTACTCAATTTGTCGGAATCGCCGATATCAGACAACTATAGCATACAGCTGCCAAACTGATTGTTTAAATTCAGGACAACGATCTTTTTATAGACTTTTATGCTATACAAATACACCTGCAAAGGGTATTATAGCTTCGCTGACACCGAAGTTAGTGTTTTGCCTAGTTTTTATTATTATTAAACCGGACGAAGTTCGAGTAGGTTAATTGGCCTTAATTCGTATGTCTTTCAGAATTGTGACTACACAATTAAAATCCCTGCATTGTAACTAACAGCATATTTAAGTTTGATGTTTGAAGAATTTTATGCAAAATTTTGACGAAGAAATATTTAAAAATACGGCAAGAGCAACACTTATTAGAACGTGGTTAGGAAAAAATAGGTTTGCGGTGCCCCACATAATTTGATGCTCTATCACCTGAAATAAAAAAAAAATAGGATTTTTTCATTAGATAAGAAAAAGAAAGAAAGAGCTTTTAAAAATTCCATTTTTCATTATTTTAGGACACTTTGAAGGCAAGAGCTCGATTTTTATCGAAAAAATCGGCTAACTTGTAGTTTTAAAATAAAAATTATCTATACATTTGCAAGTTACTCTTCTTCGTTACCCGGTAAATTATATACAGAAATTGTACTCAATATTTCAATAGGATAAGTGTAGTAGTTTTGAAGTTAAGAAAGACAATGCCTTTGAAAATGTGAATCGTGGGGAGTTCACTTTAAGGTTTGTCTCATAGTTTCATTAGTCTTGCCCCAATCGAATTGAAATTTTAATACAACATTTTTGAAATATTATGAATTCAATCAAAGGGTAAATTAAAAACCTTGCCTTTCTTAAACTTCAAACAAAATTTAAAAAACACCTATTATCAATTAGACCAAATTTTTTTGTTGGCGGATAGTCAAATTTGAAATCCAGTCTAAGTTGAGTTATGAAACAGATGCTTGCAGCTAATGTCTCTAAATATAAAAAATACCCTCATATCGAAGAAGTGGTTTGAGCAAATCATAAATTTCTTAATGGGTTACATGGGTTTCATCGGATAAAAAACAGCCTTTTTTCACAAATAAAAATTTAATATATTATTAGAATTGTTATTGTTACAAACATTACTAGCAAAGAAATTCTAAAATTTTTTTAAAAAATTCGGCCATTGCGACGCCATCTCCGGTTATCGCTCGGAAAAAAGATGCGCCTGCGTTGGCAGGATATTGATCTTGTAATCATTTAAAGTGAAAAAATACATGTTTGAACTAAAACATTAACGAGAGAAAAAAATTGAAAATTTTATTGTTAGCAGACATTTTAGCCAAAAAAATGAAAATTTCAGAGAAAATTTCGCGAAATTTTTGCGTAAATAATTGTAATCGAAAAAGAAATCTTTCATCCAAATCTTTAAGAATTGTATCTCAAAGACTTGTATAAAATTTCATGAGCATTGGTTGAGCAGTTCTCGAGAAATCTTATCAACCGACTTTAAAAACACAGTTTCGAGAAAAACGACTTTAAGGACGGCGCATTTAGCCTAACTTGCCTCGAGAGCGCAAAGTATCAAGACTGTATATCGAAAACTATTACTCAGATCATCTTGAAAAATTCGGACAATATTTTAGAGGTGTTGTTGAATTTAATAAGACAATAAAATAATTATATTTTTTGAAACCCGTAAACCCATGTAACACCTTACTTCGGCGTAAATGAATTCAAGCCAATTCGCTTGAAAGTATGTTTATCAAGAAGTTTCGACACAAGCCTTCTTTTGTACAAATAATCTAATTTGATATCTTGTTAGCTTGCCATTCCCATTTTTCTGCCATTAGAGCGTGTCTATTTCCAGCTTAAAGCCATTTTTGGTTACAGAAACATTTGAAAACAGATTTTATTTCCCCCCACCATACTCATTTCCATTTTACTTTAGAAATGCGAATTTGTATAGATCGAAATCAGTGCAATTCAACTAACTAATAGGAACGACTGATTGACCAACCGAAGGCACCCTTTTACTTCATTGCCTTCCGCACATCAATCAAAGAAATGGCGCATGTATGCAATTCAATCGACCGCAACTAATACAATCAACTAATTTCAATGCACGCTTCCGAGCAAACACGCCAAAAAACCAAGGCACACACAGCCACATACACGTATATAGTTGAACACACACATATCTGAGCACACATACGTATATAGTTGAACACACACACATATTTGAAGTTAAACACCCAACCATATGCAGTTGAAAAAGAAATTGTTAGCAGGAAAAAGGCTTGTGAAAATAAGCAAATTCACTGAACACATAATAAAGTTAAGCATTTGTCACAGACACGCACAGATATTATCGGCATTAAAGCATTTTACGCCACAACACACGCACTCACCCACACATACACACACGCACGTGCAAATTAAACAAAAGTCGAGCAACAAGGCCGGCCGATAAGTGAATTTGCAAGCTGCACACTTACCCAAGGGACCGATAATGGCAATGATAGAGGGTCAATATGACACCAGCTACCACTACTACCAGCGTTGTCAACCATCCACAGATGACCTTACACGCATTGTCATCACTATCGGCTACATTATCGCCGCTGGCAATGGACATTTAAATCAAACTCAAATAGTGACACGTGCGCACGCGTTCAATCATCGGCTCGCCTTGAGGGCAAACACGCTGTGAAGGTCCTTGTCGAGCTGTTATTGTTGCTGCTGTTGTTGTTGTTGGTCTTCTTCTACTACTCTGCCTACAAATACCAAATACAAATTAGTTGGGGCGCACCGTTGCACTTGTTGGCCTTTTCTGATGGATTCTCGCATTTTTCAATTTCACTACAATGAAAGGCAAGCTGCCCTCGCACACCCACGCTCTCCCTCTCACTATCCTTATGCTGCTAGTTGTATTTGTTGTTGGGCGTATCAATGCTTTCCATGTCATAGGTAAATTAATTTTTGGGTCACACCGAGATAGCAAACATGGCCAACAAACTGACCTCAAACATTGGGTCAACATGCATACAACCATACAGCCATACACACATACAGACCGTTCTGGGAAGACGCAAGTTTTCACCTTCGCCACAAAGTACCATAAACTATTGAAGAATGTCGGCGCGTAGGCAGCATTGTGTTGAAAGGCGAGATAAGTTGGCGGTGTTGTTGTTGTTGTGATTGTGCCGCAGTGACCGAGGCTGGCAAAGAAAACTTTGAGGCCAAGAAAAATACACGGAAACTGTAACTCAAACAAAATAATGACAAATGAGGGTCAGCAGCGTCAACTCACATACACTCCGTTTACGCACACAAAGCTATGTGTAAGGATGGGTGTGTGTATTAGCAAGCAAATATTGTTGCTCTGCATAAGACAGGCGAAAGCGCATGAATGAAGGAAGAGGAAGTGTCCGACAATGAACAAACGGACAGGTAAAATTTATTGGCGGGGCATTAAGTGTTAGCGTTTGTGTTACAGTTTTTTGGTTGCTATACGCTCTTTCGTTTGTTTGTAATATGAATTAAGAAATGCTGTAAGATTCACTGCCATCGTTCTTTATTTGAGCAAACCTGTAGACATGAGGAACAGTGTTTTGTATTTGATGTAGGCTTCGACTTAAATAAAAAATTTGATAAAAATTTTGATTTGCTCTATATCGCCAATATAATTTTTGTTGAATTCAAAATTGGTAGCTTTATTTTTGTACTCTGAATATATTTCATTTTTGCCATGATGTTTGTAGCACTCAGAACGAAACATCGAAGACCTAGTAAAATACATACAGTAGGGGACAAAAAAAGAGGGCGGGAAATATGCTATCATTTGATTTCATTTAAAAATAAGAATTATATAAAAAAAAATTCACGAAACTTGATTTATATAAATATTCCTAACAATGATAAATAACTCAGTTCAAAACAAATATTTCCATTTTTATTAGAAGCCGAAACAAAATATTACCGGTATTTCAATTTCCAATATGATATTTATATACAATGTTCTAAAAACTAAACCCAATACAATGAAAACTATTAATAAAATTAGTAATAATGATTGAGATACTCCTTTGTTTTTTATCACGGTTTTATTTGTTCGGTCGTGGAATCAACTAACGACTGTAAGATTTGTGCCGTTGTACCGTTAAACTAAATGTCTTCAATTATTCGGTCAAGTTCTGACAAAGTCTTTGGACTCTTCTTTGTTATTCAAAGTATACAAAGTTATCCGCGCTTACATGATGTGCCAGAGGTTTTTTATCGGGCTTACATATGTATATCAGGACTGTTCCCAGGCAGGTACAGTGAAAAAATTCCCAATGCTGCTAAATATTTTTATACCCTGAACAGGGTATATTAAGTTTGTGAAGAAGTTCGTAACACCCAGAAGTAAGCGTCGGAGATCCAATAAAGTATATATATAAATGGTCAGTATGTTGAGCTGAGTCGATTTAGCCATGTCCGTTTGTCTGTCTGTCTGTCCGTCTGTCTCTATATATACGAACTAGTCCCTCAGTTTTCAAGATATCGTTTTGCAAACGTCATTTTCTTTTCAAGGAGCTGCTCTTTTGTCGGAACTGCCGATATCGGACCACTATAACATATAGCTGTCATACAAACTGAACGATCGGAATCAAGGGCTTGTATGGAAAACTTTCGCATTTAACGTGGTATCTTCACAAAAGTTGACACGGGTTATTTTCTAAGATAATAATGTAATATACGACGAAATTGTTCAGATCGGCTTATTATAGTATATAGCTGCTATACAAACTGAACGATCGAAATTTATTGCTGGTATGGAAAACTTTTGCATTTGAAAAGATATATTCACAAAAGTTGGCGCAAGTTATTCTCTAAGGGAACGATGTAAGATCGGAAAAAATTGTTCAGATCGGTTAACTATAGCATATAGCTGCTATACAAACCGAACGATCGAAATCAAGGGCTTGTATGGAAAACTTTCGCATTTGACGTGGTATCGTCACGAAATTTGACATGGATTACTGCTTAAGGTAATAATATAATCTCCGAAGAAATTGTTCTGATCGGATTACTATAGCATATAGCTTCCGTATAAATTGAACACATAATTACTAAAAGAAATGCACTTATGAAGGGTATATTAGCTTCGGTGCAGCCGAAGTTAACGTTTTTTCTTGTTTTATCTGAAAAAAAATTAAAATGTGTTGCAATCATATCTTTGTAGGAATGAAATGTTAATAAGGTTATGTAATATAAAAAATGTTACTGCTGATTTGGCTCGATGGCATGGCGCAGAATCATCCTGAAAATTATGTTGCCCATATAGGAAAAGTGCTCTTCAATTGAAGGGACGACCAGGTTTTCCTGTAAGATCTGTTGGTATTTAATAGCGTTAACATTTCCATCAATAAAAGCCAACTTTCCAACACCATGACAGGAAAACACACCAGAACATTGACTCCCCCCTGCCAGAAGCTTGATACACTTATTATTGAAACGTTCGCCAACTCTTCTGCCAACGTACAACTTTCCGTCTGTATCGAAGTTGTTAATTTTGAACTTATCTGAAAATATGACCTTTCTCCAATTTTTTACACTCTCTCAACAAAGTTGCTAAGGAGAGTATTAAGTTTTGTTCACATAAAGGTTGTTTGTAAGTCCTAAAACTAAAAGAGTCAGATATAGGGTTATATATACCAAAGCGATCAGGGTGACGAGTAGAGTTGAAATCCGGATGTCTGTCTGTCCGTCCGTCCGCGCAAGCTGAAACTTGAGTAAAAATTGAGAAATTGAAACTTGGTACATGTATTTCTTAGCTCCATAAGAAGGTTAAGTTCGAAGATGGGCAAAATCGGCCCACTGCCACGCCCACAAAGTGGCGAAAACCGAAAACCTATAAAGTGTCATAACTAAGCCATAAATAAAGATATTAAAGTGAAATTTGGCACAAAGGATCGCATTAGCTATGTCAACCAAACTCTATACAGTCGTTTCTTTCAGGCATTTCCATATACAGTTCAAAAATGGAAGAAATGGGATAATAATCACGCCCACCTCCCATACAAAGGTTATGTTGAAAATCACTAAAAGTGCGTTAACCGACTAACAAAAAATATCAGAAACACTAAATTTTACGGAAGAAATGGCAGAAGGAAACTGCACCCAGGCTTTTTTTAAAATTGAAAATGGGCGTGACGTCGGCCACTTATGGACCAAAAACCATATCTCAGGAACTACTTGACCGATTTCAATGAAATTCGGTATATAATATTTTCTTAACACCCTGATGACATGTACGAAATATGAGTGAAATCGGTTCACAACCACGCCTTCTTCCAATATAACGCTATTTTGAATTCCATCTGATGTCTTCTCTGTATAATACATATATATATTAGGAACCAATGATGATAGCGGAATAAAACTTTACACAAAAACGGTATTTGAAAAATATGTAAATGACGGATAATGAAATCTCGATTATCCCTTTATCATGCGGGAGTATAAAATGTTCGGTGACACCCGAACTTAGCCCTTCCTTACTTGTTTGTTCTGGGTTTTGCGCAATTTCGCTTATTGGGGGGATTTTTGTCGTATTTTTACCGTTAATAGTGGCTTTTTGGTCTTCTTGGAAGCGCCGTCAAACTTCCATGTTCATGTACTGATTTCAGTTCCATTTATTTCTTGAACTTTGTCTCTGATGTTGTCAGCAGTTTTTAATGTGTTCTGAATACTAATTTTAGTAGTCTTCTTCAGGCGTACGGAACCAGTTTTGCGTTTTAAAGATTTGGTCTTCGCATATTTCTGAAGGAAGGCACAGACAGTAGTCTTACTAAACTTTATTTTATCTGTCAATTTTGGACTTTTTTCATATTTCATTTTATTTGTAGACTCAGGAATGTAAATTTTATAATCACCACAACTAAGTGTCCAGTTTTTTTGTCCGCTACTGTAAATAAATGTTCAGCGAGAAGGCAAATGCGAGATGTAACTGTACATGAATATTTTAGACTATATTTTTCTCGGACCACGTCCGTGCTGCTCAACCAGAAATATAGAATAGATCCCGTTCTTGCAGCACGCATTTGTATTCTTAAGATGTCAATAAAAAAATTGCCGCATTTGGAGTGTTAATAATCCATAATCCATAAGCTGTTGAGACGCCGTTACATCCTCAAAAAATCATTTGGTATCCTCTTTAGACAGAGCGGCTCATTTGTTCATATTTTATTAAGAATAAAGCTAGACATACCATTCAGTCAATTCGGACCGCTATTGATAAATGATTAATTATTTTTTTGTGCCTGATTTGAAGGAAGTTTATGACGACCTTTGATTGCAACAAGACGACGCTACGTGCCAACGAGACCATCAATTTGTTGCAGGAAACTTTTGGAGTAAGTGCATTATCTCGCGTCACGGAAATAAGGCGTGGCTTCCAAGATCGTGGGATTTAACACCTCTTGACTATTTTTTGTGGGATTATGTGAAGTCGCTTGTCTACGACGATAAGACTGACACGACTGAAGTTTTGGAAGGAATTATTCGATTGTGTGAATTGAGTCTCTCGACTAGAATACCCTTATCTTTATAATATAGCTAATTTCAACGTTTTTTGTTCTTCTTGAAACCACATGTCTTAAAAAACATCCTTTATATTAAGTTTGCCCTATATTCAATATCATACCATTTTTATTTTCTTTTTTTACCCGGAAAAGTAACTTTCCACTTTCAAAATTATAAGACATAAGGATATAAGTTCTCGGCTAGCGATCACGCCTCAGTGATGCTAGTTTGATATATTACATTCCTCACGATCAGTTTAGTATGGCGTTGCTTGGACCGAGAAAATTATGGTATATAAAATCTCTAATATTGCATACTAATATTATAGGCAAGCATATTTAGAAGTTTAAAACAGTCAATCTTCAATGCCCGGAATTTCCATATACAGATTTTTTTGTGGAAAGTTGGGCGGAAGTTATTCATTCCAAGCACGATTTTGAATGGAAGAGCGATTACCGATGGATTCGAGGAAGCAATATTTGTTCACCATAACAGTAATAAGATTTTCGGTGTGCGCCCTGTGGTAGCTCCTCCTCTCAAAATACACAGCTGAAAGAAAGAGAATTTGTCGAATAAATGGGGTCATTAGGTCAACAAAATTCTCTAATAATGCGGAAATATTGCAAGAAATATGTTTATATTTTCCTCAGAATATTTCCATTGATTTCAAAATGTCACGCTCTAATTTTCATAATTCACAACCGCCTTGGACGAATAGTAAATTATGACATAATGGTGGAGCGCAGATAGATATTAGGAGTGAGAAATGTGTGCCAAAGTGGAAATGCAATCAAACAAGGGAAAAGGAAGTACTAAAACATTCTTTCAGCAAATGCCACCATTTACCTGCTTACATACCCAGTTGGAAAATGTGTTCAATAGACAGTGATGATCGGCAAGCAATCTATGTATAACTAATATTTATGAATATATAAAAAAAAAAAGGAACAGTGGTATTCACTGAACTATGGAGCATAGGATTGTAGATGAAATTTGATTACCAGAATATATGTAGATAAGAAAGTGGGAAAGTTCTTACACTATTCCCAAGACCGACTGAAATCGTGCTAAGTATCGATAAAGTTTAAAAAAGGATCGTTTTTCTCAGACAGATTGACGCATAGTCGGTTAAAATTCTGAAGGCAAGATGACATATGTAACTTCATTAGTTCCATATATTATAATCTCATTGCTGGAATATTGATCATACATCTCAGTCTATGAAGTTTTCGAGTCAAATAAAGTACATTTTAACGCAGTCCTTTACATATCTCTTACAAGTTGTACTGAAACCAATCCATAAATTGAGCCGTTAATGATTTCTGATGATAATCGAAGGATCAAGCAAACCTTCTATTACAGAAACCTCATTCGTCTGGCTACTACCAAGTTGTCCTGATACAGTGAGAAATTCCGCCAACAATTTCCTAAAGTTTCATAGTATCATCTTCAGAGTTTTTACATCTCCATCAAATTACGAACAATTTTCGCAACGGGGGTCGTAAATACAAATTACCTTGTAGCAGGGGATGTCATGTGCAAAGCGCAGAAGAAAGACGACAAAGTTGCGCTTCAGAAAACATTGTCAAAACAAATTATTACAATAACCTAAATGCCGAGGGACAAAAGCAATGATTACAGGTGCGAGTAAAAGGAAGTAATCGCAAAAAGCGCAAAAGAAAAATATGCGAAGAATCGGAGAAAAAACCTGCTGAAGTAAAAGTTTATTGTCAACATACAAATGTGTGTAGCTGTAAGCCGATGTGTGAGGGTCTTTGCATGTATTAAAATGAAGAATTTCAGCGCCAGAGATTTAGCAAAGGAGATTGCCGTTACGTGACCTGACCTGCCTAAGCATATACTATTGGCCGCCATACCTTTGGCATACACACAATCTTCGAGTGTTTACGCAAAGAAAGTATCAAGCGCAACATAGTAACTGTAAAACTCTACAAACTCTACGCTACACTCGTAGACGGCTAGGTTGTTGACAAGTTCACGTCCACTGCCCCTTTCGGCTGCGCATGAAAGTGACAAACTTTGAGTAAAATGTTTAAAAGTGTATATGTAAAGAGGGGGATTGTGGCGCGGAGAGCAGCAAAACTTGTCAACTTCTATTATGATGAATACCCGAAGGTCTCATAATTTCATTGACATAACAAATTGCCGTCGGTTGTGCACAGACAATGAAACGAATGGCCGAAGAGGCCAATCAACATACGATATGCCATAGAGTAGCCACTTTTGTCTACGCTAGTTACTTTATTCGATATACAAGGTGTTACATATGTTTTTTGTTTTTTCTTTGGGTTGAATAATACTATTGATGGATATTATTTACTTCTTCTTCTTTATTGGCGTAGACGCCGCTTAAAACAGGCCATATTTCTTTTGAAAAACCATTATCTCGAACACTCCTACGGCCGACTCATCAGATGATCTCAAGACGGGAATGATGAGTGACTTATAGAGTTTGGTTTTTGTTCGTCTAGAGAAAACTTTACTTCTTAATTGCCTACTTAGTCCGAAGTAGCACCTGCTGGCAATAGTTATTCAAAAAATTATCTACGACTTCGAAGTTATGATTATCAACAGTGACGTCGGAGCCAAGTGAAGAGTGTGACAACCGTTTATTTGATGACAGGAGATACTTCGTCTTGCCTCGTTCTCTACCGGCCCATTTGATTCGTTTAATTATTCAGTCTGAAGAAAATAAAGTTAGCGGCTTCTTAACTTAGCTTCTTTTTTTTCGTACCACCCATTTTTCTCACCCTTTTGTATGCAAAATTTGGTTCGCACCAAGGTGTAAATTTACGCATTTAATCTGTTGCCTACAAATGGTGAGGGTGTCTGTACATTGTGTGCATATAAAATTGCCCTTAAGCGCGCTATCTCTCAACCCAAACTTGGCTCTTGCTTATCGCGCATATGGAAATTTACTTTTACGCTTCCGCAGTCATTTCTCTTCGTTTCGAGAAACATACATTCAAAATGGACACTTTGTTTGAAAGATATTTGGCATTGTGCTCACACACAGACGATAAACAATGTCATTAAAAAACACACAGCAAGAATAACGGTTCAGACACGCCCGCTTCGCTCATACATTCTTTACTCAGTTATTCTTCGAAATATCTTCCATTTCGTGTAACATGGCTACTTTACAATTGCTTCTACCGAGGGTGGTACCGAAGCTGTACTATAGGCGCGGGTCAAGCAAGTTTTTGCTATAGTTTCCGAAGTTTTTTTTATACTTTTTTGTGTTGTGCATAAATGTTTTCCCAACACTGTCGTTGAAAGTGATAAGAAAAGCTGCGGCACATCACGTCTTCCACAACTGACGTTGTGAACGTTTTCATGTTTCGGGGCTTCAAGTTGGTGTTGGAGAAGAGTTATGACTGCTCATTTTTGTTTAAGTTTCCTATTAAAATTGTAATTTATTTTCCTTTTTCGAGATGCCTTTTCGTTTATGTCATTTGTTTGTCTTCTGATAAGAACTGCTCAAAGTAATACAAAGTAATTCGGTGTTTTATTGTTTATGTAAAGCCTGCCTAACTGATATCTATTAAAACAGGTCGAATGAGCTTAAAATAGAGTGGCCGACTCACAAATTTCGTTTGTAAGTCAAGACATTCAACTTGGAAAGGAGTTCGATTATTGGTAACAACGTAAGTATAAAGAAAAAGAAATAACCTCCACTATCCGTTTCTGATATATGTGGGTTTATGTAGTATACTTTTGGGATCTAGTATAAGGTAATTTCTGTCACCAATCCTCCTACAATCAGCTGCCAGCTAATCAGATTTTATTTTTAAATCATTCATCTAACAGCATCCTTCTCACATCAATAATCTGATAGCCATTTGTCAGGCGGCATTTTACAAGTCCGGGAATGCAATGAGTACAGTTACAACTATATTAACCACTACTCCGGTGGTTGAAATTTGACAACAATAACGTTTGAATCTTCGGTAGATCAAGTGGCAACTTGATAGATTTGGTAAAAAACCTGATTATTTTCACTCCAGCTGCTCCATAACTCCTAAGTTAGAGTATTGGCAGCCGTGGAATATATCTCTTCTCATCCGGCTGAATACTGGGTATTCGCATAGATAATGTTCCGCCAAATCCATTATTCCGATTTTTTGAAGGAGAGATCTTAAGGATAGGTAATGACCCCTATAATAATACTAAGCTCACTTAGTATACCCTGTGTTACTTGTAGTCCAAGACCTAAGGTGTTCCTCTAGAGTACACTGCTTCAAACAACTCTTGAAGGAGCTGAATGGCATAGTTAGAGGGATTGTATTTACAGGTGCAATCGAGTGGCTCAGCTCTTTTTCATTTTCTTCTATTCCTAAATAACCAGGTACACAGATAATATGTATTTGAATTTCGTGTTTATGGGATGATATATTATCCTTGAAATCTGTTAGAATGAAACCACTTTAGTTGTACGAACTCCAAATTTAATGGCCTCGATAATTATTTCATACTTTCCAGCGATGTCTTCTGTCACTAAAACTCATACATAGTATTCGATATATTGGATAGTCGACAAAGTCTTTTCGTATTTGTAATCAAATTTTTAATTATTTTTTTTTTTATATTTATACTGATAATTAAATAAACCAATATGTACCATTTTGGTAGACCACTTTCTGTCATTTTTCCGCAAGAGACATTATTCCATCAGTGTAAATCGAAATTTCGAATTTTCCGTAACGAAAGCGAACGAACCATTGTTGTGCTACACGAACTGTTACAGCATTGTCTCCGTAAATTTCACAAATTTCATTGGTGGCTTGTGTGGCATTCTTGCCTTTTTTATATAAAAATTTCAGAATACAACGAAGTCTTCATTATTTTCACTCATTTTTGAATAGCTGTAATTTTTTTCCAACTTCCTCGAAATTATTATTTTTTGGTTAAATGAAGATTAAAACCTCGCCTTTCCAACACTATATGGTGTCATACAATGTGATTGGTAGCAACTACCAATATAAGATCAAAATTCTGTCAAGCGAAGTGTTTCCTCCATAAGTTTTCGGTTTTTTTTCGATCAATTTTCGTTTTACTTCACGTTTTGCGAAGTTTGGAACCATAAGAAAGATACTCATATTAAATTTCCCATGAAGTTTGTAACGCTCAGAATAAAACGTCGTAATTGAGCAGCATGGCGAGCTGCGTCAATTTAGCCATGCCTGTCTGTCTGTATATTACCAAACCGTGAACCAGAACCTCAGAAACTGTGAAAAATTTCGCACGTCTTTTTCTATCAATGAAGCAGCCCATTTATCGGAACTGCCGTTATCAGATCACTAGCGCATATAGCCGCCGCATGGAAAACTTTTTCATTCAACGAGATATCTTCTCGAAATTTGACATGAACTATTGTCTAAGTCAATAGTGTAATGTCCGAATCAAATGTTCAGATCGAATCACTATAGCTATAGCTACCATACACCCTGGACGATCGCAATCAAATGGCTGTATGAAAAGTTCTTGAATTTGAAGAGATATTTTCACAAAATTTGGCATTAGTTATTATCTAAAGCTACGGTTCAATCTCCGAATATATTGTCCAGATCGGATCACTATGGCATATGATCACCTTGTAAACTTATCGGTCAAAATCAAACTCTTCAAGGAACCTTTTGTAAGCAACCAGATCGGAAGAGCAACATTTTCCTGTTTTTTTTCATAAGACAAGATGCCAAAAGCTTTGTTTTTTGAATTAACTCACTAAAAATAATACACATATTATATATTTGAATGGAAATCTACAAAATACGGTGTATTACGGCTTTACACTTAAGTAATTTCCTCATCTTAGCTCCATCTAACAAAACAACACTCAACTTGACTCACTTTTGGAAAATGGAACTTTTAGTAAATTTTTTTTTATTTCTACTGAAAGCAGAGCATAAATAACAAGAAACAATTGAAGAAAACCCATGTAATGCAAAATACGCGGAAATAAGGAAGTAATTTTGTGTAATAGAAAAGTTTTGACTGATTTTTACATTATACTCATTTCCGCTGCTGAGCTGATCGTGTCATTCCTTTAAGCGTTCATGTTGCAACAATATTTCACTTGTTAGTTCGCAGAAGTTTCTTTGCTTTTATTCCGCAAACAAAGCATTTGAAGTTTGAATTTTAATAGAAAAATAAAAAAATAGAAATAAGACATAGGAAATAGGTAATAAGAGAAAATAAAACGTAAATCGAATTGAAAGAAAATAGCAATTATTGTGATATGCATACAACCATATATTTTATATTGTGTTTAACACAAAGGTTTTTGTAATACCAAGATGGAAATGCTAGCCGGTGCGGTTATACTTTATGTACACGAGCCCCAAGCGATGTTTTTTCTTAAAATTAATTTTTAATTCAATTTATTATTGTTCAAGGTAATACTGTTTATATGGCAAGGTATTTACTTTGATTGCATGTGCTAAGAACAGTTGAATGAACTTTCAATACTCCACTTTTTATATTTTCAAAATAAGTTTAACAGAAATTACATTTTGTTAAAGCAATACACTGAGAGAAATAAGAGTTTATCTGTAAATTTCTCTTCTATATTACTTAGAATTATGTGAATATTCAAGGTTGTGTTCTGTTCTACTATAGCTACGGTAAGTACTTGCCTCGCCTAGAACAGTTATAATAGAATAATTTCCACATCCGATTACTTTTGACCAAACTATTAAGAATTAAAACATTTTAATACATATTTTTCTTAATAACACACTTTTCTCCACATTTATAAAGTATACAACGTGTATATTTGGAGAAAATCTGGAGGAATTATTGTCTGAGCGATGACTCTCATTTTGTGTTTGGGAAAACCGCATAAATTTTATGTTAAAAAGTCCGGTCCTTTACAATGAATTTCCTAACGTAGACGCCTCAAAATGTTTGATACTGTGGAATGAATTTTTAGTGAAACACACTACTGTAATCAAAGAAATCGTTGTCCATCACTTTTAACTTTTTTTTGTTTGTTCCATTTCATTCACGCCATTCGCTAGATCGTTAGGCAATTTCGATGCGATATTTATAAACCCATGTCACGTCATCAGTAGTAAGGCGATTGATGAATGTAGAGTTCACAACCTCTTCTTCAAGTCGTTTTTGTAAAAGTTCAGATATTTTCGGTCAACTTTAGCATTGACATACATACTTCATACCCAAAATATGTTGAGTAGATTCACAAGAAATATCGAGATTCCCTTGGAAACACAAGATTTAAATCAAATTCCTTTGAAACTATTCTCGTCGTAGTCAAATTACTGCTAAAGACACACTGATTGACATACTCTCACGCATATAAAAAAAAATATACCAGTCTAGGAAAAAATGTTTATCGATTAGTTAACCCACGCAGTTTAAATACACCAGTCCAGGTCATATTTGATCACATTGTAAAGTAAAATTCAATATGTTCTTTCCTTAAGACAAAGCAAAAAAGGAAATACCTTTTTGTTACCAACAGTGTTGACGTGTTGAAAAGTCAAAACTGTTTGTGAATATTTGTTTCAATGATTTTAATATTCCTTATTCATAAATTGTGCGTTTTAGGCTCCACACACTAAATTTCTATGAATAGAATTTATAAATAAAATGGAGCCCTCTGGCATAAAATGTATAAATATGTTTTGGTGGCAACCACAATCACAGGCCACAAATATTTTCCGATATTTGGTGAAAGAAACCCTATTTCTTATAAACCTATAGCATTTGTTTCGCCATTCTAATAGTATCCAGTAACAATATGACTTTATATTCTATGGGGTCACTGATTTCTATATACATTTGATGAAGTGAAGCCCTTTGTTTACATTTCATGAGGTCAGTGATCTTTTTATACGTTTAGCTAAGTCCACAACCTTTTTTTTACATTTAACAAAGTCAGGAACCCCTTTTCTTATTTGAGTTCACTGAATCTTTTGTGTATTTCTTAACTCCTTTGTTTACATTTTATGAAGTCAATAATCTTTTTGTTTACATTAAGCCAAGTTCACAACCTTTGTTTATAGTTAGAAAAGTCAAGAACTTTTGTTTACATTTGGGGTCAGTGAACCTTCTGTTTATATTTCTATAACTTTTTGTTTACATTTAGCTAAGTAAAGAACCTTTTTTTACATTTAGCAAAGTCAAGAACCAATATTTATATTTAGCTTCAGTGACTCTTTGGTTTACATTTTATGGAGTCATTCAACCTTTTGTTCACATTTTACGACAGACAACATAACATTGTTTGGAGGCTATCGTCCTTCGAAATGGTTTGAGTAAGTTCAACCTTTTTAGATCATTATATCTTGCGCTTTACATTTTTGTACAAAAATCTACTCCTCTTGACCAGTAGTGCTCTTCAAAAATCACTACTTTGACGTTTGATAAGCAAATCACAATCGTTACCTTCTTCGCGTTACTTTCATTCTGTTAGAATATGAGAAACCTATGTATATTTCAAATTAATCCTAGACATTTCATGTCCTGCCTTAGGTTTAACGCACGTTTCACATATTTCATTTTTTTTGGTTATGTAAACACTAAGAATGCATAAATAAAATATAAATTGATGTTATTTCAACTGTAGTCAAATACTTAGCCTAAAGGAAAACACAAACATTTGTCCAAGTGTAACGACTTGTTATGGTTGCGTAATCCCCCAAAGCAGTAAGTAAAAGTTAATGCTACATTTCCCGCTTCGAAACAATCACAAGTTTTCAGCATGGTTTGTATACGTATGTGAACTTTTACTTGCTTTTAATCTTTTAATTCTCATTTTTTTATTGTTTCATATTCTCAGCATTGTTATTGTTGTTTGTGACCGAAATTATGTTCATGCAAATCAAATACAATAGCTTCATTTGTTTGCTCTGTCTAAAGCAATTTGAAGAAATCCTCAAACACATTAACAGCACGCAGGTGTGTGAGTGTGTGTGTGTATATAAGTAGAGTGTGAGTGCTCTTTGTGTACCGTTTACTGTTATGTTTAAGCAGTCTTAGGCATAATCTAATGACTTTGCCTTCAAATCTCTGCTGCTTTGTTTCTTCTGTGTTTGTATATTTTAATTAAGTCGGAGCAGACTGTGCGCACGCTGTAACGTTTTTCAAAGTTTTTATTGTTTTCACTTATTGTTAGTTGTATTTGTTTTGCTGTTTTTATAACTTTCTCAAACATGTCATGCTTTGCTAATTATGCAGCAGAATTTAAACTTGGCCTGTGAACATGCTCGTTCATCCGCAAGCAAAGTGGGTAGTTTTGATACAACAAAAATTTTATTTAAAAGTGTGTCGGGGCGTATGAGTAATTATTTGGTATTTGTTAGGGGAATTGCACTTGAATATTGAATTTAAATATATTGAATAATGAAATATTTTTTTTTTTTAAGTTTGAGATATCAAATTGACTTTGAGCTTTATATAATACATCTGTATTATTTCTTGTGTCGCTTATATGAGTTTATTTCCGATCTTCTGACTTATATTTCTATGTCTAACAGCAAAGCTGGACGCACTCAGGGTCACAACTAGTGTGAAATTAAAAAAAAAAGTAGTTTCTTATTTCAATAGGTTTTAAAAGTTTTTGAGGAACGGCTTGATTTTATCAGCTTATCTTCAATCGGCCCTTTTTCAAAACTGCTTATTTCACATTGGTTTGAGGGATTACTCGAACGATCAAAATCGTGCATAAAATTACCAAAATTTTGAAAATTTTTTAATTTTTGTTTCGATAGCAGTCATTATAAGAAAATTCTAGTATGATATGATTTTATGATATCATAATGCTGTTTCGGTAAAATCAGTTTCAGTTTCAAAAGCAGTCCATGACAAACTTTAACGAACGCTTTTGCAACATCCAAAAAGACGGTAGAAAAGAATTTTTTTCCTCAAAGTCTTTTTTAATAATTCTGTGGATTTGATCAACCGAAGAATGCTTAGCTCGAAACCCAAACTGATTCGCTGGAATTATAATGCTTTTCGTTCTTTGATTTTATTGACACGTTTTACTAGATTTTCTCAAAAAGCTTCGATATTATCGGTAAAAGTGATGTTTGCCTATAAGAAGGCAGATCCTATCCTCCTTTTACTGACCTTTGAATCATGGTAACTTCAGCAATTTTCCACTAAGTGAACACACGTTTAAGATGAAAAAATGCGTTATAAATGTTGGAAATTTTTACTATATTTATTGGAGGAAGCTGTTTTAGAACCTCGGCAGTAATCAGGGGAATTTTTTGTTTTTAAAATTTTTGAGATCCTCGCTTAGCTCACTGCTTGAGTAATTCGAGATTCCTTCGCTTTCTTGATTGGAAACAGTAAGATAATCTACGCGTGTTCCATATGATGTGAATATTTTGGCTAATTAATCCAAAAATAATTCCCCTTTTTTTGTATTATCTCTGACCTAACAATCAAAACTTATTTTAATGAAACATACTTGAGATGCCGGTGTTTGTTATCTTTTACAGCTCTTCAAAGAGAGTTGTTGGAATTTCTTCCATTAGTTAGGGATCGAAGATATTTTGCGAAATTTTAATTTTTACATATCCTCTTAATTTCCCGATTAAGATCTTAAAAAAATTTATTTAAAATAGATTTATCAGCTGGCCCACAAGTGTGATGTGACTTAAGTCGTATCTTTCTCTTTAATTTCACACTATCCTTTTAAGATGCTCTTAATAGCTACACAAATTCTCGTTTTCAGACTTTAATAAAAAAAAAGTGTCAAAATCATAATAAGAGCATTTCAATGTTTTTATTAAAATTATGTATTACAAATATTTAATTTTTTATGTCAGTCTGAAGCCCCAAGAAAAGATTGACTATGACCATTTATTCTAGAAATAAGGTGGAAGAAATCTTAATTTATTTTCTTTTAGACTACATTAAATATATACTTGAATCTTCAAATTAACTTTATAGTAAACTGATATTTTTGTAAAAAATAGCGTTCCGGGGTCAATCTTAGGAACCATTATTTCAAGGTGGTATCAATGAGGAACTTGTGCTATATAAAATAAAAACGGTAACTTAATTCATGAATGCTTTTAGTTCCTCATATTTCTTCATACGCTCAGCTTCCATGCTTCCATCGGCGGGTACTGCGTCGAATATTCTCAGAGCTCTTTTCATCGGTTGGCTGGGGTGATTCTGCGTTGGATTTCAAGATTGACATTGTGGTTTGTGTTCATGCTAGTTCCAAGATAGACGAAATTATCTACGACTTCAAAGTTATGACAGTCAACAGTGGCAGAAGATATTTCGTCTTGCCCTCGTTCACTACCAGACACATTTGCATCTATTCTTTGCTCAACCTGGAGAAAGCAGAACCAACAGCGCGGATGTTATGCCCAATGATGTTATTCCATATTCCATATTAATGTTATCGGCGTACGCCTCTTACGAGGACATCAACCAGCTGGGCATCGGCACCTCCCAATTAAGGGATTGGAGATTTCAGGTGCATGCCCTTAAATCGTAATACGTTTGCAGTGGTCGTCATCAAAAGGTGAGTCTTTCATACGAGGCTGTTATGTTTTTTCATTGGGCGTGTTTTTTACGTGGCGTGACCCAAACTTGGCGCATAACCCTTGGGAGTGACGCCTTTTTACTTTAGCTCGCCTTCATACGGATGTCCTTTGACAACCCAGAGGATAATTGGTTTAAACCCGGAAGTCGTGAGCTGCTTGAGTCATATATAAAATAATCATTTCTGGCCACTCACAAGTGAATAGCGCTCAGAGAACTTTCTTCACCTCCATCCTACCAGTACCAAAGTATTTGATTTTTTTGAAAATCCCAAATTAGATTAACGATTATAGTGATTAGAATGAGGCGGATATACGCCTACCAACTTATAAGTAATACCAGAACTAGGCTCGGTTGCAGAAAAATCATCACCTAATCTTCTTAAACTTCTTGATTATCACTATGAAAAAACAATACATTTTTATACTCTCGCAACAATGTTGCTAAGGAGAGTATTATAGTTTTGTTCACATAACGGTTGTTTGTAAGTCCTAAAACTAAAAGAGTCAGATATAGGGTTATATATACCAAAGTGATCAGGGTGACGAGTAGAGTCGAAATCCGGATGTCTGTCTGTCCGTCCGTCCGTCTGTCCGTCCGTCCGTCTGTCAAGTGTAACTGTCCGTAAAAATTGAGATATCATGATGAAACTTGGTACACGTATTCCTTGGCTCCATAAGAAGGTTAAGTTCGAAGATGGGCAAAATCGGCCAACTGCCACGCCCACAAAATGGCGGAAACCGAAAACCTATAAAGTGTCATAACTAAGCCATAAATAAAGATATTAAAGTGAAATTTGGCACAGAGGATCGCATTAGGGAGGGGCATATTTGGAAGCAATTTTTTTGGAAAAGTGGGCGTGGCCCCGCCCCCTACTAAGTTTTTGTACGTATCTCGGAAACTACTATAGCTATGTTAACCAAACTCTACAGAGTCGTTTTCTTCAGGCATTTTCATATACAGTTCAAAAATGGAAGAAATCGGATAATAACCACGTCCACCTCCCTTACAAAGGTTATGTTGAAAATCACTAAAGGTGCGTTAACCGACTAACACAAAACGACAGGAACACTAAATTTTAAGGAAGAAATGGCAGAAGGAAGCTGCGCCCAGACTTTTTTTAAAAATTGAAAATGGGCGTGGCCTCGCCCACTTATGGACCAAAAACCATATCTCAGGAACTACTTGACCGATTTCAATGAAATTCGGTATATAATATTTTCTTAACACCCTGATGACATGTTCGAAATATATGTAGGTGAAATCGGTTCACAACCACACCTTTTTCCAATATAACGCTATTTTGAATTCCATCTGATGCCTTCTCTGTATAACATATAGTACATTAGGAACCAATGATGATAGCGGAATAAAACTTTACAAAAATACGGTATTTGAAAAATAAGTAAATGACGTATAATGAAATCTCGATTATCACTTTATCATGCGAGAGTATAAAATGTTCGGTGACACCCGAACTTAGCCCTTCCTTACTTGTTCTTAATGTTTTGTACATGGGGTGTGTCAATAACATGTTCCTAAGTACCGAAATGATCTGCATATTTTGTAAAAAATAGTAAAGATCGCAAAACAGATGATTGGCAGCGTAGCTTAGCACCCATATTTCATTAAAAGCATATATGGCTGACGAGATGTGGATTTGTGAGCCAATTTCTGCTTAAAAACTCATTCTATCTAAAAAGATCAGAATAATTTACAGACTTCATAGAGTGTGGCGTATTATTTGCCTTGCAACTATTGCATAGATTTGTTTGTCAATTGAATTTCTAATGATTTTAAGCTTTTGAGTAGTTTTGCCTTTAAAAAGGATAGCTTTCAATAACAATAACGCAATAATACGATATCTTCCCAGGTGAGGAAATATGGCTGAATTTCGCCCTAAGGTTCTTTTCTTTTATAAACAGTGCATATATACCCAGCGGAGAGGCGATCTGAGTCAAGTGAAAATACTAATTGTTTGCATACAATAATATTAATTATTTGCCATTTAAATTAAATTATTTGTTATTAATTAAGTGTTCAAATGCGCAATTTCTTTGCTTTCATATACAAATACGCTTTGCAAATGCATTCTACGCGGTCAAAGTAGGCATAAGCCATGTACACAATACCTTAATCACACCATTTCCAAGAAAGCCAAGAAAGCATATGTGTGCGCAAATGTTTTGTTAGAATTAAATACAAATGCGCTTAAAATCAGTGAAACAATGCCAAAGCTCTAAAGGCGGTTTTAACGGCGCATTGAAAGCTAATGCTCTCAACATTGTTGCAAAACTAATAAGCTGAAATGTAAATACACAATAATACAGACGCACAACCACACACACACAAATACGCGCTAATATTTCCATTGTTTTCCAATCACAATGCGCAGCTTTGTACGTATGTGTGTGTCCATGCGTGTGTGTGTGTGTGTAAAAGCCATTTGGTGTAGCGCCAAATGCGCAGCAACTTTAGCCCAACAGCAGTAAGCCGAACTTTCTACACGCTCCGAACTATAAGGTACGTTCCAAAGTGAACCGGACTTAAAAAAACAGAACAAAAGGTTTTTTCGTCAAAATTAATTTATTTTATTCAACATAGTCTCCTTCTGCTTCAACACAGCTTTTTGCATGGTCTAAAAGCATGTCGAAGTAGTGTTTTAACTCGTTGGCCGGTATGGCCGCCAGTATGCCGGTGCAAGCCTTTTGAATGGCCTCTAAGTCTGCATAACGCTATCCTTTCATGGGCAAATGCATTTTTCTGAAAAGGAAGAAGTCGCACGGTGCCATATCAGGTGAATACGGGGAGTGATTAACGGTTAAAATGCGATTTTTGGTCAAATAATCCTTCACAATGATGTAACGAATGTTTTCCCGCTGGCGCATTGTGCCAACTAATTAGTTTCCTTTTGTGTAACAAAGTCACGGCCATGAAAAGCGGACATAGACAGAGATAGAAAAAGAGTCCAATATTAATATAAAAAGCGGAAAAAATTAAAATGAATGTAAAAATATGGTAACGTTATCAATTTGAATGCACACACACACACACAAAACTAACCACTTCACTTCCATTTCAGCAAGCCTGGCAATTGCTGTGATTTTTTCAACGCAATTTTGCTGTTCATTTTGTTGCACGCAACCTTTGCTGGCTCGACTACTTCTATTGCTTCATTAAACTTTTGGCCGCCATTCATGACCGTAGATATCACTATAAATTTACTATTTCACCAATTTCACAAATTTCAATTATATGCATATTTTATTTGCTCATGCCGCATGTAAGTGCATGCCACGGGCATTATATAGTTTCAATTTAAATAAATATGCAAGCTGTGACTAGAGGTTACGTATACGCCCTGTTGCGTTGGCAATTGCGTATATTGCCAAAAATGGCTTTTTGCTAAATACTGAATTTTATTATACAATTTCACTGCTGGCAGTTTGACCAAGGTCATTGTTGGCAGTGTCCAAGCCTTTTTCGCCGGGGTCAGAAGTGTTGCCAAAATCCCTAGGACATTTGACATTTCATTTGAAAATCCACAATATACGGCTAACGTTTGGTAAATAAAAGCATACTAAATGTGCAAATATCGCATGCGCCACTCACATACATATGTATAGCTATATTTGGCTATGTACGAATTAATATGTTGCTGGTATAATATTTAACGTCCTGTGTTAAATAAATTGTTTCGCAGACGCTTCGATTGAGTACAGCGAGCAAACTGGCGCCACTGTATGGGGGTTTTTCTATATACAAGTGTTTTTAAATATTATTAAAATAATATTTATTCAAGATCCGGCGACTAAACTTCAACATTTAAGTTTCTAGGCATAAGGTTTGATTGATTTGGCATCGACTTCGGTAAGACTTCAAACTCTTAATACTAATCGATGAATTAGGCTATTCTGAGGTCAAGAGATGAGTAGATATCTTGCCATCGATCTTGGGCTAAAAGGTTTTTGCGACACCTACCGGTGGTAGTTCAGCGCTGGCCAAGCTCCCTTGAAGCTCAGCTATCTAGTAGTAGTACACAAGAGGATACGAGAGCAACGACCCACTCTCATTCTACTTACTAATAGTGGTTTTTCTCCTCCAACGCCTTTTTCCTACTCACAACTCCCTTGACGGTATATGAAATCGAAGTGTGTGATGATTTCTGAGTCTTCAGACACGTGATCTTACAGGAACCCAGATTATATGAGTCTGATAACAACTTTGGCAGTCATACACCTTCCGTACCAGTATACCTTATATGATTATAAAACATAGTTTAAGGAATGAAACATGAAAAAGCTATGTCTGGAAAATTCTACAGATGCCTTAAGACCCCTTAAGAAAAATCGCATTCTTCTTTGTGTCTTCACCAGTTAATACATGGGGAGTTTTCATAAGTTATCCATATCGGAATGACCAGAAATCTTCAAAAATGTTGCGAACGAATGTGGGTCGATCATAAAGATATCAAATGAGCTTGTATGACTTCATATGCACAGAGATCCGACGACTTATTACATAGTGGATCCGTACTATATATTGGGTTCGTGTCAAGATAAAATGGGGACTTAAACAGTTACAAGACAAATAGCTCGATCAATCATAATTTGTTTCAACTCCTAACTCCCTAAGCACGTTATATTGTTCATATGATAGCGGACGATGTGGTCGAAGTATGTCCTCTTGATGATTAAGTTTCAGTTCTGCTTCAAGCAGTTGTCAGCATATATACGCAAAATGTTCCCACCGTTCTTGAGATATCGACCTGAAATTTTGTGCACGTCCTTTTCTCCTTTAAAAGCTGCTTGTTTATTGGAACCTGCGAAATCGGAAGCAACAGTAACATCTCCGAAGATATTGCTGTGATCGGTTACTATAGTTATAAAGCTGACTATCAATATCAAGTTCTTGTAAGAAATATTTTGTATTTTTGAGTGTATGACTGAAGCTTCGGTGCAATCGTAATTAACGTTTTTCATGTTTAAAATCTCTTTAGATTCTATCAAAATTATTTTTTGAAGAAGGTTTCAGTTATCGCATAAGTATTAAAATTGAATATTCTCCAACGATTGCATGTGTAATTTTCATTGATATTGAAGCAGTTCATATGTAAATTACAATCACATTACGAATTTCCGAACATTGGCTTTTCAAACGCACAGCGTGAAAACAATTTCATATATATGTAAAATGAGTTTTCCCACAAAAACCAATCATTTGCGAACGTGTATGGAATAAATGGAGGCATTGTGTGCCGTAAATTGTACGGGTAATGATTTAAAATTGCCACAAGCCGCTTATAGGCTACTTATTTATGTAGCTACATGTATTTACATACTCAGCTACTACATTCTACTAACGAATATGGCGTAATCACCAATTAACAATGAAATACTGAACACAGTCACACGGACGACTTTGAAAATTTTCATTTTACGGCCAAAGGGGTGACAATTAGGGGACTCACAATTACTTTAGCCATCGTTTACTTCATTACTTACTTGTAGCACTGTATATTCTTCCGGTTCTGAGCTCGTGCTTTTTACAGATCTCTCTCATACTAATCATGAAATAATTCATTCACTCATGGGTATAACAAATTGGATTGGTGGAGGATGAGATCCTCTCTTTAGGTCACCTTATTGCATGGTCGACTTGATTTTCAGTTTTTCTTAAAAGCTCAAACTAAACTAATTTATTGGACGAAAATTTTAACATCTACTACAAGGTGCGTTCCAAAGTCAACACTTTTTGAATCTAGCTCTCCCTGGTGGCGCCATCTATGTGTCGACTGATGCGTTAGAATCTGCTATCTTTATCGACTGTCCGATTGTCCAGTGAGAATTTCAAAACATTTCATTGATTAGACGTGAAGTTATTGCGTTTTAAGTGTCAGTATGTTTGTGTTATTAGTGCGAAAATGAGCTTCGAACAAAGAGCCAACATTGAATTTTCTTTTAAAATTGGTAAAAATTTTACCAAAACGTTTCAATTGATGAAACAAGTTTATGGCGTTACCTATCCCGTAGCAGAGTGCACGAGTGGTTTCAACGTTTTCAAAGTGGTCGTGAGGACATAAATGACGATCAACATGTGGGCCAATCAAAATCCGTGATCACCGGAAATTCCATCGAAACTGTGCGTGAATTCATCAAAAATCAGCCGAAATCATCATTGAAATTCATGGAAATGGAATGAATTCAACATTCGAAGGACGTCCCTTGGCACCAATTTTTTGACCAAAAATGACATTTTACCCATCAACCACTCCTCGTATTCACCTGATATGGCACCGTGCGACTTCTTCCTTTTCGGAAAAATGCATTTGCCCATGAAATGAAAGCGTTATGCAGAATTTGAGGGCAATCAAAAGGCTTGCACCGGCATAAAACACTCGTTCGACATGCTTTGGACCGTCCAAAAAACTCTAATGAAGCAGAAGGAGACAACTTTGAATAAAATAAAACGACTTTGCCGTAAAAACCATTTCTTCTGATTTTTTTTTAAAGTCCAGTTCCTTTGGAACGCTCCTTGTATATACATACATATGTCTGCAAACCATTCCTTCAATCATTTTGAGAAACGTTCGATTCTTTTGATTACGCAACCGATTTCCAGGAGAAGCTCAGAAAATGATATCTAGCGATGAGAAAGATTTTTCTGCTTTAAATTATGTCTAATTCCAAAACCAAAAAAAAAAAAACGTTTTGAGATAAATACAGGATAAATATTGAAGAGAGTAAGGAAGGCAGAGGATGAGTCAAAGTATATTGCTACGAAGTATAGTCTCTTTCATGGAAGTGAGCGTGCACTCCGAACGACAGAACGAATATTCGAGCTCGCTAACTGTTAGGTCAAAACTAGTCAAGGATTCATTGCGCTTATCAAAATTCATATTGCCGCAATAGCAAGGCTTTTAAGTAAAAATGTTAATTTTAACAAAACAAAAATTGATTTTTTGAAATTATCAAGTAAATATGATCCTTAATAGGTTAATGAAAAGGAAACGTTTCCTACATTTCGGCGCTTTAAACAAATATTTTATGACTATGATTACTAAAAAACTAGTTAGTTATTACTATTATAAATTCTAATATTTTTCTGCTGTTTTTCCAAAAATTTTTAACTTTTACTTTCCCCAAAAATGAATTCATAATTGTTGTGATATTATCAGTCATGGCCCCATATTCACTTGTGTACACAAGTTAATGCATTCTCCCCATTCGCATAACGCTCGCAGCACTTGAACCGCTTAACCCTCCACATTTGCTAAATAAAACAGCTTCAACTAAATAGGGATAAGACATGAACGTTATTGCGAGACATAAGCAAGGCATGTACTCGTACAAATAATATACATATGTAAACACCAGCGCTTATGCCAATATTTATGCTAATATGCTTAGGAGGAGCAGGTCTTGCAAGCGCCAGCTAAGCGACTCAGCAAGCGTAACTGTATAAAAAGCATTAGAGACGAGATATTATCGAATTGTTTTTGTTTGCAGCAGCAGCTAAGAGAACTAAGACTGAAGCACCAGTAAATAAACTAACACATACTTCCATATGTATGTGTGTATGCGCTTCTTATGATATGCGATAAACGCTCACATCTACATACACTCACACACAGGCATACAATGCAGTTGTATGCTTAAGCATGAAATTAATGTGCGCATTGTTTTGCAATTTCTAACTGCTTAAATAATGCAAATACTCTCAGTTTCCTTCCACAAATATAACTCAGCATATTTCAAGGCGTTCTCAGTAATGGAGACTTCCAAGTATTGCTATTGTGTGTATTTAATAACTACTCATGCGAGTATATAATTTTAGTTAGTTCTACTGAGATCTGAAATGCATACACACACACACAACTATGCTTACTTGTGTATTGTATTTGTTGTCACTTAGATGAGTCAACACAATTACAACTGCGCAAACAAAAACGGTAATTTTAATATACACAAGAATATTAATATCCAATTTGAGGTTATGTGCTTCTCTGTAATATGAATTTACGCGGAAAATAATTTTATCAATTAGGACTGGAAATGATAGTTTTAGCAAAGCAAGAATCACAGATTCAAGAATTTAAGATTTTCAAAAACCATTATATTACATAAAAAAATAAATAATAATAGATCAAATAGTTTTTATCTACTTGTGATCAGTCCACGATATACAAAATAGTCCAAGTTCTCCCCTTGTACTCGAAGATAAGAGGTATTTTCTCTCTTAGTCATTTTATATTAAGTTCTTACCATATAACAAAGGTTGCTGCTTACATACCAGCTGATCAAATTTGACTCGGACTTCGTGAGAAGTTTGATCTCCATATGTCAATTAGTGTGTATTTGGTTGGCGTTTATTTACAACGTGAAAGTTTTTCATCGAGGAAAAAGATTTAACAATACGATGGCTTGAAAATATGTGCTTTCGATAAAACCACGGTCATGGAATCATGATAATGTTGCAGAAAACGCGAGCACAAAAACTTCATTGGCACGAAACGTACAGAGAAGGTCGTGAAATCAATGATGACGTACCTCATCCATCTCTGTTAATGTAGATAACATCGAAATTGTTAAAGAAGCAGCTCCTGAAAATCAATGTGTTGACATCAGAAAGATAGCAGAGAAACTCAGTATCTCTTTTGAATCGATGCAACACATTTTGGTTAATTTTATTCTCAAAGTCGAATTAGATAGTAAAACCGCGTAGCTAAGAACCCCCAATTCATCAAACACATTATTACTGGGAATGAGGTGAATTTTTTTGGCATTAGGTAAGGTTAGATGACTGATCGCTCAGCAAGAGGGAAATCGCTTTTAGACTTTTTATATACTGATCTTTGTAAAGCCTGATGAAAATCTCCTGTAATTGGATAGCAACTATCGTCAAAATGCTCTGAACATATCAAAAATCTGCTTAGGTGTTTTTTTTATATATTGCAGCTTCTTCACATGGATGTCTCAAAATTTGAAATCAATTTCTTCCAAAGAGCGGATGTAGCTGACATCTGTTAAGATGTTCCATCTGCAGTTGATCAACGCTAGCTGAGCTGGGTTGAGGCCCAACAGTCCAGTAGGAAACCACTAGAATCGAATGAAGTGCTCACCCTTTCCTACTTCGCAGCTACAGAGACTGAAGTAGCTGTCTTATCAAGCTCATCTGCCTTACAGTACAGCATTGGCCACGCACTTATCGTAAACAACTCGATGTTAGAGATAAGGAGTCTAGACATCTTTTCGCTGGTCCTGACCGCATAGTCACCGAACTTAAGGCTTAAAGTGTTGCTTTTCTATCGGTTACCACTCCGAAAGAGGCTGCAATCTGCAATGCTACCTTAATGGCAGCCACTTTCACTTGGAAGACGCTGCACTGATGCGGAAACCAAAAACTGTGGAAACAACATTGGATTCATCCAGCAACCATCCCCTCAAGCTTTGACTTATCCGTAAAAAAAAACACCGCTCCTCTGCTCCAGCAAGTCCTTTCCTTCCATGCCTTCCGCTATGTCATTTTTGGAATTTGGATTTGGATTTATTTTAAATAAATTGGATCATTTTTCGAACATAGTATAGCAAAGAATAATTTAGTTCTAGTTCAGGGTTATCGGTTAAATTTTCAGCTTGAAGGATGGATCTTACTTGAAGAGACCTTTATATTAGACATTAGCTCCTAAAAGTGGATAACTAGATCCTCAGCTTACCACAAATTTATTAAGGCGATTAATCAATACCGGCAACTGTGCTCGTTCGCCAGAGTTGTGCCTACCGAGATATTTCAATCTTAGTCTGGAAAAAGCTGGGCAATAGAGGAGGAAGTGGCAAGTTGATCCCATTTCGCCATCCTCCACAAACCTTTAGCAAAGAGCGTCCGACAGAATGTTTAGCCACTCGGCTTGTGAAGCCAATGGACAGTGTCGAGTGAAAACACCTGCAAATGCAATGAGACTGTCTTTCTTAAGAGCCAGTAGTTCGGAAGAACTCTTACCCAGTCCGAGTCGGACAAGTTTTAGGTGCTGACTAGCGCTTGCTGGGGGTCGAACGACAGCACGCAAGAAGACATCGGAAAACTGAACACGCTTCCAAACGAATGAAATTTGAGGAAGATTGTCTTCCCCAAGAAACTTATCAGCTTTGAGGGTTTCGGCAATCCCGCGGCACCCCTACAAGTCTTATATGGATGAAGCTTGAAGTTATTGCCAGTGCCGTCTTCCACTCCTTGAATAGTTCTGAGTGTACAGTCAGCGTGCTCTAGCGAATATAGTTGACCGGCTATCAGTTTAAGTGCACACCTCTCTGAAGGACGCTGCTTTTCGGACAGTACATCTATTGGCATCTTGGCGGTGGCCTTCTCCGCTTAACTGGAGCTACAGTGATCACGTAGGCTGAAGCTAGAGTTGATGGAGAGCTCCCGACAGAAATCCCGACCTCCTACTCTTTCTCTTAACTTCGAATTAATACGAGAAAGTCCAGACTGCAGCATTTCTTGAATGATATTGCCACGCCCATAAATCCCTCGCATCGATTTAGTTGCTTACTTCGAACTTTTAAAGTTGACCAAGAATTATTGGCGATTCTGGTCTGATTTTCGCTCACTTCGTTTCCAAATTTGTTAGGTTTTTATATTCACTGTTAATTCGAAACCGAAATTGGGGTGATAATCTTCTAATCCAACTCCATTATGGTGCTTTCTATATCTGTATCACTATCTAAATCTATAGCTTTTTGGCATCTATACAGTATTTCACTTGACTTAGATATTTAAAAAGAATTCATTTTGCACAATTGAATCATTAAAATAACTACATAAGTTTATTAAATATCAATATTATCTTTAGCTGAAACTTACTCTTGAAGAATTGCTCATTTAAAAAATTAAACTGCCTTCTTACTTTCAGTCACAATTACTTAATGATAAATACTTAATTGGCCAGGAAACAGGTGCGATACCTCGCATCCATATGGCCTGCCTGCGTGGCTGCCTGGATGTCGATGCATCAACTGATTGACACCGAAGTGCAGTGGAATGCAACGGAAGGCTGTTAAGCAACGAAGCATTCAAGCATATTTCAAGTGACAGCTGTTGCATGCTGGCTGATGAATGGCAGCGAAGCAAGACTATAAATGATTAGAGGGACAAGGTGATCGAATGCTGCCAAGGAAGTGCCGAGAAACATAATTGATTCTGCAAATGGACGCATGAGATCACTTGGAAGCCGATGACTGAAAGGTGAGTGCAAAACACACAGTTTTTTCACTTTACTATAATTATTATGTAGCATCGAAATATTTTTATATTTAGCAAATTCTCTTTACTTCGGAATTTATTTATTTCTGAATTTTTCAAGTAAGACCAGTTTGTAAATTTTATTCATAGGACCGCTAGTTTTATCGTAAATCGAGATAAACCTTTATTTTACCCTTAAAACTTCAACCACGCCCGATTCCTGCCACTTTTCGACCTCACAAAGCCCGTAAATTTTATTTTTTTCATTTTTGTTTTTTCGTCATTATTTTGCAAGGTTTTCCATTCTTTTACTACAATTTTTTTGTTTAAAAAAATTTTTATCCTGCTCTACTAAAATATTTAAAGATTTTTCATACAATTTGCACAGTTATTTAATCAAATTTCTAAAACAACAAAAAACTATTACAACATTTCTTCACTTTGCACTTTCTTGACTTTATTTGCTGGTATTTACTCTATATGTATGCCATCTTAACTTGCCCTAATGAGAAATAATGTCTTAATACTAGCAGAAATACCAAAGAACACACGCAAAGCAAATATAAACTTTAAGCTTCAGACTGAAGTGCGAAAACTTTTACTGACCCACTGAGATACTTAGCTTGTAGTGCCGAAACACGAATGTGTCGTTGATATCTGTTTACACGAGTGTTTGCGACATGACAGTTAAAAATTACTACTTGTCACTACATAATTGTTCTTTTACTGTGAAAAGGACAACACTTTAAAAAATACATACAAAATATATTTTCATAGCTGAAAGGTAAAATTCTCCAAGAAACACGAAGTCTAAGGTTTAAGTAAAAAATAAAAATCAATAACAGGCAATTTTAGGTAAAAGCAATATCGGTAGTGCTAGTGGAAACATGTAGCATCCGTTAGGCCACGCAATTTGTTTGACCAATCTAGCTGGCAAATCTGGTCGCTAGATGTCGCCAAGTGGTGGAAAAACCCCTCTGTACAGGGCACAACCCTCTTAGCTGGCACGAAAAAACGGAAATTGACAGCCATTTTGATATTTTTTTTTTTGTTTTTCATTGATTTCCACTCCCCTTTCTGATAACTCAATGATCTTTAGAAATTATCAATATAACTTAAATTTGGACCTCACCGTTATATTACTTATAGAACCTTATATTTCTACAATATACACTAAGAAAACCATCTAAAAATTAAAAAATATTTGGGTACAAATATGTGGTTATATCAGAAGCATCGTCTCAGTTGCGAGAATACTCTTTCCTAGTCTTCACTTTGGTATTTAATAAGGGTTACTACTCGTATTCATTTTCTAAACGAAAAGGATGTTACGTTTTGCTATTTTCTATAAAAACATTTTTCTATGAAAGAAAAAAAAAGATCAGTGGCCTCGAATTCGATTGAATTAATTTTTGACACACAAAATATTTTTCACATATTTCTTTGACCGATATACCTAAGTACTTATATGATAGTCCAGATATACAAATATAAAATAGATGAAATATTGTTCTAATTTTACATTTTTTTGAAATGTCACATCATTGTCGGAAAAAGTTTATCTCTGAATTTAGTTCATATATCTCAAAGAGAGACCGATATTTTCAGTACTGTGGTCCACATATTCGGTATAAGGGGGTTCTGATTATTTATAGACGTCAGTTATAACACAATGTATGTACGAGTTCTGTTTTAATAGCTTCATTGGTTCGTTATTCGCTTTAGTTAAAAAATATGTGACTAAAAAAACTTTAAACGAAATTGCACAAATTTTAGGTCCGTCTGAGTTTACTTTGCTTTCAATATACCATTCTCGAGCCAAGGTTTATTACACAACTGGAGCCTTAGGCAAGGTTTTTAGCATAATGCTAGATCAGAATCAGAAAAAATACTAAAAAAATGCCAAGTTATTTAGGCCTTTTTTTACATTTAGCCCAGACAGCAGCCTTTCCAGTTCACTCGCTTTTGCTGAGATCAAGAGCCCATTTGTTTAGCTCTAACTTTTTTGCTGTCAACGACCCTTTTGTTTACATTTAGCGAACACAACAACCCTTCGTCTATAAGAAGTGGGGTTGTTGACTTTGCTAAATGTTATTAAGAATGGTGGTAAAGTTGCAAACCCTTTTAATGTGCTTATATAGCTCTTTAATTTGGCTCAGATGTTGTTGAAGATAAACAGAACCGAGTCTAATTTTAATAATACCTCTTTATTAAATTTAACTGCCTCAATACTGTCAAATACTGAAAACTAAACAGAAAAAACTGAATTAGTATCTATCATTGTTTATACTATCTACCTCGTTTAATTTTAGGTGTTACAAAAACCGTTAGTTGAACAAAACTATTATAACCATTTTCCTTGTCTTCTTCGCATCTTCTATTCGATCTTCAATTGTGAAGCTCACATGAAAAGCAATCTCTTAACTAAATAGGGTATACACACCTACAAAGCTACACTAAATACAAACTATTTTTAGAAGACTGTTGAGAGTCATTGAAATATTAATAATCTTCCGTTTTAGCTGTTGACTTATCACACTTGTAGTAAGCACTCACACAACCGAGCTCTAAAAACTAAATAATGTGTTATTCACCTGCCATGAGTATGTATGTATGCATGCGTATGGATATGTGTTGCGAAAAATGTCTTACTTACACAGGATGTGCCAGTCCTGCAAAGTTTTTCCTCTGAGGCAATTTAATTTTCCCTGCTCTCTTCACATTCCCCTCACTACAGTACTCGAAATGCTTTAAAATCTTTGCTGCTCACTCTCTGGAAGACTGCAGGGTTGCAAATGTGATATTAAAATTTAAAATTTACAGAATGCATTTTAGGTAACCGCCAGCAGCGGGCAGAGTTAAGGGAAATACTTCAAGTATACATGCCATATATGCAATTTTATTAAGGTATGCACACGTGCTACTAAATAGTTGTGCGAATATGCAAGCATTTGCTTTAAAGACACGTTAGTGGTCCAACAAATTGGAGAGACTGCGAAGCAATGTTTATTGTGGAAATAATTAGAAAGCGTTTACCATGCTACATCATGCATGCATGTAAATATTTAAGACTGAAAACAAAGCAGTTCCAGTTATGTTTATGTAGCAAATGATTGTTTCAACAAACTTAATTAATTTTCAATTTGAATTGCCATTTATTTACTAAAAGTAAACTAAAAATGTCTTATTGTCTTGGACAGTGAGATTATGTTAGATCCCGAAGCATTAAGGGGCCATGTACAGTCTTTTGTTATACCAAACGAACAACTCCTGCAGTTGGATATCAGCTATCGGCAAAAAAGCTCTGAATCTTTCACAAAATTCTGCTTTGGTGTGTTTTTCTATTTTCGCTAACTATTTCCGCAGAATGTCTAAAGGTATGAAAACCGAAGTAGTTTTGCCTTGATCCGGCAAAAGTCTGACATTCAAGAGGAAGTTTTTTCGAAAAATCTGATGATGAAGGCGGGAACCGGTAAGATATTTATTCTTACTAAATGAATTCCGATCGAACCGTATCCAGCTAAAACTTCTAGAATCATCGAAAGTAGACCTTGCTGGGAATGAAAAGTTCTCTAGACGTCTTATGATTTAGCCTGCGCCAAAAAGACCTTGCTACTGAACAACTGCTGTTAGTCAACTAGCGTTTGCTGATTTGGCTTGACGACCAAAAGTTCAGTAGTCCCCATGAGAAGAGTAATACATACCAAATTCTATCAAAAGTATCTCGTCAAATAAACAAGTTTCCCAGACAAGGACTTTAGTATGACTATAAAATATAGTGACCCCATATCGACGGTTTCGACAAATGAACAGCTTCTTGAGGAGAAGAACATCTGCGAAATTTCAGATCAATATCTCAAAAAAAAATGCAAGACGTGTCCAAAACGACTTAACTCGCCACACAAACTGTTTACAGCTATATATACTTTATATGGTCAGCGTCGACGTTTCCTTCTGGGTACTAAAAACTTTATAGTGAACTTAGTATACCCTTTTAGAGTATAAAATCATAACATAGGACAAGTTAGTTCTTTTTAAGCTTTTGAAATATTTAAACTTTTTTCAACTTATTTTTATTGTTGATATGTTTCATTAAGATGTACGGGCAATTTTAAATAGAACTTTTTACGTTAGGCATAAAGCCATGTAGCCTTTACCATCATCTTTCTGTAATCTTAGAATAGTAATCTCTGCAATTCAATGAACTGTTTGATATATTTTTTCATAAAACCACCAATGTTGAAAATCAAAAGATGAAATTGTTCCAGATTGGTGATTCGTAAGTATTGAAGCTTCGAAATAGACAACCTGTTACATCCCGAAATAATCGATATCATGCCGTTTTTGAGAATATTTCGTAAGACCTATGAATAGTTGCTCAATCGATTAGAAGTGAAAAGTGAAAAGTCAATTGTAAACTATTTTGAGTCATCTTCTACTTTTTATATTTTCATAATATAGCTTTTAAGTAAGAAAAATACCATTTTATACACTCTAAAGGAATACCTCTCGCAAATCTTTATAATCGAAACGAATCAGAATAATTATTCGACTAAAAGGAGTCGACTCAAAATCTTTCCCCAAAACAAAATTAAGTATGTTTTATGTCATTCTCAAAATCAAAACCATGATCGAGTTATTGAATGAAATTTGAGTCCCACGAAAGAGAACTTCCCTTTGGTATTGTATTTCAAGTCTAAAATGGCTCATACTACCAAAAATAACAACATAATACTTGTAGGTTTTAAAATTTGCTATTTTGGGAAAGATGATTGAACATTTTTCCAAATTAACCCTTCCCAAAAGAATGACTTAATAAACACACTACGAGAAATTTTTGTTACGAATATATGTATATAGGACTTTGATAGAGAAATATATGTATGTATATTACTTATGTTAGAAATATCGCGAGATCGAAGTTGAAATTTATTATTATATTACTACCACAAGTATTGAATCGAACATATAACTGCTTTAAGTGTATTAAAATGGCATAATTAGTGCCAGTGAATCGAACATACAAATGGTATAAATATACTAAACTGGCTCAAAAAGTGGTGAATCGAACATAAAACTGGTATAAGTATACCTATCTGGCATAATTAGTAGTGGTTGGAGTATACAACTGTTAAATATACTAAACTGGCATTGTTAGTGGTAAATCGGACACAAAACTTTTATAAATATACCGATCCGGCATTATTAGTAGTGAATCGAGTATACAACTGTTAAATATACTAAAATGGCATTATTTGTAGTAAATCGAACATACAACTGATATAAATATACGAAACTGGCATAATGAGTGGTGAATCGAACATACAACTGGTATAAATATACTAAACTGACATAAGTAGTGACGAATCGAACATACGAGTGGTACAAATACACTAAACTGGCATAATTAAGTGGGTTGGTATACCAAACGGTTATACTAATCTTTTGAGCGACTCTCATATAAAATACTTTACAAGAGAGCTGAGCACAAAATTAGCGAGAAGGGATATGGTGATAGATATTTAATTTATTTTTGAATTCCAAAAATTTGTCAATATTACTTAAAATTTCTTAATTCAATTCCCCATAATAATTAACGTTGCAACCACGTGTATGCTTAAAAACTTCCGCTCCTAGCTACCATTAATTACCTCCATTGCGGGAATACGAATATTCGGAAAAAAGTTGAAAACTCGGTTAATCACGTTTGCCAAATGAGCGATTGGAGAAAATCTGCAGTCATTTGCTAATTCCTTCACCGCCAACCTGAAAATCTCCTGCTCGTGTTTAACTGACAGCCAACCTGTCTCTGTCCGTTTGCCAATCACTGCTGTTACACAAATTTCTAAATAATTCAATCAAATTTGTGGTTGCTGCTAAGAGAAATGCGCAGAAAATTTATATATGTATGTATGTGTGAGTGGCACAGACATCACTGTGGATACATATGTATGTAATGGGTTATATATTGAGGTTATGTGCGCTGCTGTGTGGGGGTGCCGTCAGTTGACATTTCATAGCCAGCGTTGCCGCAGTCATTTGCAATTAGATTGACTGCAATAATTTTATCATAATGCCAACTGATTTCCACCATCGCTCAATGCGAATACACGAAAGACAGGATTGAAGGGAGGGGCGAACAAAAACAGACATACATACATAGATAAAAACTTAGCGTGCTTTTGTATGAATGAGTAAACTTTTGCTGGGATTTCTGTGATTTAGCTGGTAAATGAAATGCTATTAACCGCGATTCTAGTTTGCAGCTAAACTGTATGTCTGAAAATATATTTATGTGTATGTATTTGTGACTTGACATACATGCGATGTTTCTGGCTTTTTTGTTATTGTATTATTTTTCTTGCTCCTCGCTCTCTAACCACGTGGTTGCTGATTTGTTGATTTTCGAATTTTTTCTCATTTGTCATTTGCGAAACGTGTGTTGTTTGACATATTTTCTTTGTGTATGTGTTTTGTATATATCTTTGCAATTTAATATACATGTAAGCATAAAGTCTTTGTGGTAATTTTCTGTTTGTACATATGAATCATTTAACCATATATACATGTGTAGATATATATAATTCTTGGTAGTTTGGCTTGGCCATCAGGCAGTTAAGAAGAACTAAATATTACTCACCTCAATCAACATTCCTTTGTGCTTTGTTTTCTTTTTATGTTTTCTTATAGACTGCATTTACATGACCAATTCTTAGTCAAAAAATACAGACAAAAAATACAGAAAATGCTTTAACTTAACATTTGTTTTAGCATAAAATGGCATAAAAAGCTTCTTATCTAAATTTAGATCGGTCAGTTTGTATTCTTATATTGTTGTCTGATCTAAATAAAATTTCCGTATAAAGGCTTGAGTTCGATCAATCGACAAAACAAGAAAGCCTGATAAGAAATTTTCTTTCAACACTTTCGGAATATATTTGTATCCTAAACAAACCTTTTTATTTCGATTAGGTTAGGTTACATGGCTGATCTAGAGAGATAGCACGTGCACTGTACGGTGAAGCCATAGAAATGAAGAACTCGTATGTTCGAACTTATAAATTAGCAAAATGCTTAGTAACCAATAAAAATTTGCACAGGCGCTTAATTTCCATTCCCGTCAGTTCGGTGGGTTGTGTGAAGGTATGGGGTCTTAAGTGTTTAAGTCCTTACCTCCCAAACGCGGGGCTGTTAAGAAAGAAGTGTTGAGTTGTTTTCACCTCATCTTCTTGCAAACAGATTCTGGAGATAGTGTCTGCTAAGATTCCCACCCATACAGCAAGGACGTCAATAAGGCGACTGCATGTTAAAAGCCTCACTACTAGGGAGAGGCTAGCCTTACTGAGGCCAAAGAGATCAATAGATCTCTTGCTACCGGTTTTGGGTCAAAAGGCTTTTGCGACAGCGCATATATCGATAGTGGCCTAGCGCTGACTAAGCTCTCGCGAGGGCCAGCTATCTAGTAGTAGAACGCAAGAGGATACGGAAGCACCAACCAGCTTCCATTCTACTGATAGTGGTTCTAGGATGCCTTTTCATAATAGTTCATCAACTTTACAATTTCCTGCGATTTCGCTGTGGCCTGGCACTCATACCAGTCTTATCACAAAGACACTTGAATTGTGATGTTATTGTTAGCGGGTTTAGGTACTTCTTGACCAACCCCTGGCAGCCCTGCTTTCTGAATAGATAGTCACTTCTCTGAAGAAGGCTGAATTCCGGAGCAGTAAATCTACTTCTACCTTAAAGACCACAACCTCGGCTTGGAAAACACTGCAATAGTCAGAAAGTCTGAAGTTGGAATTAATAGAGAGCTCCTGACAGTAAACCCCTCTACCAACCTTTCCCCAAACTTTGACCCATCCGTAAAAAAGCCCACTGCCCCTCTCCCTCTCCTCCAACGGCTTCCTTCCACCCATAACTTCGGCATAACATGGATTTTGACGGCCCAAAATGAGAAAGCATACAGAGTATTCAAGAAAACTATTATCCGCAAGAAGATGGAACCACGAACTTTATAGGCTCGTTCGCTGGGAAGATGATTCTCCAGCAAAGGACGCATTCCATTCAAGACCCGTAGATGGAAAGCGGAAACCGGAACACCGCGCCTCCCATGGAAGAACCAAGTGCATAGCGATCTATCTGCACTTGTGAAGTACCAAACCGCCAGACGCTTGTAGTATCAAAGAAAAAATAAGAAAGTAACGAAATTTTTTGTGGATTTACATCCAAGGCAATCCTTCACCTCTGAAGAAATTGTTCAGATCGGACCACTATAACATATAGATGTCATCGAAACCGACCAATCAAAATCAAGTTCTTGTACAGAAATTTGTACCACTTGGTGGCCTCTCAGTACACATACGCTAGCACATAACAACAGCAACATAAATTTTGCTAATGATGTTGACAACATCGTCGGCGACTTCCTGCAGGATATTATTGCACGCTAACGTAGTTTAGTTGCGGTTGGCGACCACAAATATATGCTCTCAGTATGTTCACATACAGATCCATCATTCACATATTCATCACAGTTTTCCACTCTTCATTAGTATGCGTGTAGTGTTTCAGATTGAAATGGAATGCTCACGGAATTAAATATTCATTTCCCTGTTTAGATATATAAGTACCTACATATGTACATGCAATTATGCATATATGTGCCAAAAAAAATTCGGTTGTTAGTGCCTTCATAGGTGGTGAGTTACGAAGTTGTGAATCAAAAGAGAACTTGAAAGGATAAAAAACTTAATATGTAGTAGGAAAATTTCGATGTTTTATTATTTTTGAGCTCCAACTGCTGAACTTTTCTGTAATATTATTGTACTTTTTATTTCGAAAAATATGTTCTTATTAAGAAAGTATATAAAATAATCACAATAGCTTGCGGTTAAACTAAAAAGTATTAATTGAGTTTAGGTTAATTCATTTTGTACTTACTTCATTCATATAGGCATTGTATGCATATGTGCTTGTATATTTCACTCTACCATAACATAACAACATATAAAGATATATTTACCTATACACATACATACATATATAGAACTTCCTTTTATTCAATGAACGAAATTTCTTCTGCGTTGTCACACACGAAGGATTTCCGCTGCCGCCAGAACTTTTCTCCGGAAGTGTCAATTTGCTGCTCTTGTTCACTACGCATCACTGAAAAACTGTGTTATTACTTCAGCTTTTTGTTTTCGTAAGTTTTAGCAAAAAAATTAAATTTTATTATTTATTTAGTAGTATTTACAAACTGAAAATGAACACCCAGGTCAGAATGGTCCTGGGGGTACAAATACAGAACGGTAAATGTAAGGTTAGATTTGATAATGCGTTACTACTCTATTTCTTTTAACAGGCTATATCTACCTGTTTGTCAGAAAAATCGCGTTTTTTATGAATTTTGCATTTTTTGAGAAGAATATTTATATAATTAAATAAAATTTCGAGTATTTAATAAAATTTTGGATTCCATTGATCCCTTCGCCGACCTCTAGGGGGACCGCCAAAAAAGTCTATGTCGATGAAGTAGATTTTTGTTTTACAAATTAACTCAAAATTTACTATAACTATAATAAGGAATATTCCTCTTCATTCTTTAGTTCGCAAAAGTGTGTGTCCTGCCGAAGGTAGATGGAAAGGTAACTGTTTTCAGCATTTAGCATTTAGCTTAGTTAAACCGTACTGACATAATTACGAAAATTGAAAGCGAAATTTTAAGAGATTCACAAAAATCTCAGAGGCTGACAAAATAACCTATTATATTATGAGTGTTACTCGTACGTGCTACATTTTTTTATAGTTGAGTACTTTCTGGTAGGAAAAATCATGCAGAATAAAGTTGAATTTGATTTCAGATAAGGGTCGATGAGATCGCGACATCAATAAGCTCTCCTATAGAAATGAGTTTGTAAATGACTGTGAAAGTTTAGTTTCAATTATTCAAATTATTTAGGTTATGTTAGGTTAATCTGGTAGGCCAATAAGTCACGCATTGACCAGTTTAGTCCTTTGCGATATCAGATATATCAGATTGAGTGCAGTTGCTAAGTCAAAGAGGAGTAGTCATCGTTTAGCACATAGGATGCCCGAGCTTTGACAGACTCTGCGGCATCATTTTCGATTCCTCCTCCATTGTAGCATAACGTGAGGACCCTGATGTTTACAGCCAGTGTTGTCAATGCGAGACAAGTGCACAAGAGATGCTCCATTACTTCCCCGGTGCCCTGCTCGAGACATTTCCTGCAGTCTTCGCGATCTGTCAGCCACTAGACAGTAACCAGTTAGTATACCCATCATGTTCGTACAGTCTCTTCTGTTTAGGGCCAATAGGAATTTTGTGTATTTGTGTCGGGCTTATATTTTCTTTACCGTGCTTCTGTAGAGATCGTCGTATTTACAATGCATGGGTTTCCCAAAGTAGATCAATGCCGTCCACTATTTTATTTCTATTGATGCTTTTGTGGCCTGATATCCAGTAGAAGTGCGGTTGCTTACTTCTCTCAACACTTTCTGCTGCTGCTCTGCTTCACAACACAGTTCTGTCCGATTTGCGATACTTGGTTACTACCTTCATTGATGCTTGGCTGTCTTCGTAGATGTTGACTCTGGATTTGCCAACAAGACCTCATGCACAGCGCAGCGAACCTCGGAACCCTTTCCATTGCCTTCTGGTAGGTGGATTTCCGTACACCTAACCACCACACTACTGCACCGTGAGGCAGAATTGGTCTAACAATAGCTTTTAGCACTAGTGCATGAGAGAGTCCCATCATCTGCCTGCACGCATATAATGAATTGCTGGCTTTCCTCACTCCCAAGGTACTTGGTGCGGTCCATGAGAGAGAGCTGTATCCCATAGAGGAATTTTGTGCTTTCTTGTGAACACGAGCAGACCCGTTTTCTCCGAGTTAAACCCCAGACCCGCTTTCGGTGCCCAGTTCTGAACTGTGTTGAGAGTGGTGGTCATAGTGGTTTGTAGACAATTATGTATTTAGTTTTACCGAATTCCCTAAGCAGTAGACCCTTGGCGACCAAAAGAAGATGAGAAAAAAATCTCGTATAATAGAACAATTGAAGAAACTAGTAATTAACAGATTACAATCTCTTAAACCAAATAGCATTGCGAAAAGTTATTTTGAATATTGTTTTGTGTTATATTCGCCAAATCTTGAAGACTAGCGAATCGAACAAACAATTAACATAAAGCAAAGAGACTAATATAATTAGATCTAAATAGAAAGAGAGAAGGAAAGTAAGGATACCGACCTTAGATTGAATTCAGCTGGCTAACTTCATCCTTGCTTTCACATCCAAATTATTCAACAAGAGAGCAGTAGGATAGAGAAATAAGGAGACAGTGGGTGAACGGAAAACACAGTCTTCGAACATTTTTTTTACGACAATTGTATTAAGACGCTATAAACTATAATGTCATTGTCATATGTTACGTGACAATCAGTTTTGTGTACACCTTACACTATAAGTTTCCAAGAAATTTGCTGAAAACTGAAACATAACTTTTTACCAAAGCGCCCAACAAACGGCATACAATAAAGCAGTAAAAGTATTAAAAGTTTGCACTAAAAATAAAATATATATATAAGAAAGGCAAAATGCAACTCTGCACTCTCAACTTTAAAGGCTGCATGCATTGAGTTTCACTGGCACATTGATGTTATTGTTATTTTTGTGACACAATACGAGTATTTAGTTGATGGTTCAAGCCATACATTTTGTTGTTATTGTTGTTATCGCTGTTGTGCACTGCTGTTGCTGATGCTCTATTACGCTGACTGATGTCCAATAAAAATGTCCAAGCAAGATTTATACCAAGAAGGAGCAGACATTTCGTTAAAACCATGTCCTGCTTGTTGCAACAGCGACACAGGATATTTACTTGGCGCAGATGACATATTTGATATGAGCACGTTGAAGACAAACAGGAAGTTGCTGACAAAATGCAAGCGAAACAAACAAAGGTATGTCCGTATAGTATAGTAAATAGTATATACATATGTACAAAGTATAGTGAATAAGAGTGAGGCACTACATATGTATATAAGTCTATACATATAATGGCACTATTTACCATACATACCTTAATCAAAGTCCTTGTATTAGTTGACGAAGTTGTGGCTTAGTTCAAAGGCTCTCCAATTTCCTAATATTTGACCAATATTATTTGCTGTCAAATTCCTCCATCCCTTTCTTTGGACATCACCCTTATTGTGTTGAGCTAATTTAGCATTAATTATGTTGGGAAATAAGTTTGTGTTTGTTTTCCTTGCCTCACAGACCGTTATTTACTGCTCACCAGCATATATATTTACAGCACATTTGTTGTTGGTGGTGTATGTATATTGATTATAGTTTTGCTTTGAGGTAATCGAGTAAAGTGTCGCCAGCATTTGTGTTAATTAACCACATTGTGTTCTGGGTTAAGTTTTTAGTACGGTTTTCCTATATGTACTGAACAGGTATATGAAATTTATTCACCTTCCGATAAATGTGGTCAGTATTCCTTGGTATAGGCATATATTTTGAGAAATTCTTATGTTACAGTGTGAAAATGGACTACAGCTTTGCTTACGTCTTATATAAACCAACTTAAAATTCCATTTGATCCATTTCGAGATTCCCTACTTTTTTGAAGAAAAAACACCGAAACTTCAAATTTAACGCGGAATGTTTATAATCATTCGAAAAAACATTCAATGGCATTTATTTTTCGAAGATTATCTCTTTCAAATTTTGGCCGCGACTAACTCTCAGATGGTCGACCCATTGAGTGCAATTTTCGACGACTCGTTCGAGTATTTCGACTGGGAACTGGCGAATGGCACGCGTGTTGTTTTGTTCCAAGACCTGCATAGAAGCGGGATTGTCGGCATAAACTTAAAACTTTACGTATCCCCACAGAAAAAAGTCTATTAGTGTGATATCACACGATCTTGGTAGCCAATCGATCGGCCCAGAACGTGAAATTACCTGCTCACCAAGGTGTTCTCTCAATAAATTCATTGTGGGAAGTAACGCCGTCTTTTTGAAACCAAATTTTGCTGAGATCACGAGTTTCAATTTCTGGCATCAAATAGTCGGTTCTTATGGACCGATAACGGTCGTCATTGACGGTTACGTTCTTACCAGCATCATTTTTTGGAAACAATATGGGCCGATGGTTCCTCCGGCCTACAAGCTACACACAATCGTTGTTTTTTCTGAATGAAATGGTAGCTCTTAAATTTTTCTAGACTGCTCTTCGTCCCAAATGCGACAATTTTGCTTGTTTACGTACGCATTCAGCCTGAAATGGGCCTCATACTCGTAGATGAACACAATTTGGCTCGAAAACGTCGGATTTTCTTGGAAGAATAGTACGTTTGAGGTATACAATCTTATGATGGAAAATTGTCAAATCGAACGAAAACTGCTGAAGCTCCTAGGCGCTGAATATATGGACCCACTACATATTGTTGACCGAAAATGTCGGTCAATGTGTGATATATACAATAGAAATTCAGAGAGAATCTTTTCCTGATAGTACAAGTATATCTGTGTGTGTATGTGGGTAGAATCGGGTCAATACTTCCCTTAACTTATACCTAATATAAAGATTTTCGAACCTCCGCGTGACTTTACACCACATATATCAACCGATATTTATATTATCTTATTATAATAAAATGTAAAGTGCATGCTTATCTTATGACGCGGCATATTTGTGCTTAGAATGTATGAAATCGGGTGAAAACTCGCATACGACCCTATTTGGTTAACTAACAAGCCTTATGTACCTAAAGGTACTTCCTTGGCTTTAATCCTTGCAAGTTGCAATAGTATGAAATGTTCGTTTATATCCGAACTGGCTTTTCCTTACTTTTTTTTTAATTTTTCTTCTACGATTCTGAGCCTGATTTCGTAGCCTTACCGGTCACAGACGTACATTTTGTATTAATTTTTATATAGTTATAGTAGCTGCCTAGAGTATGTTAAAATCTAAATTTCATTAGCATATCCAGATTTTTTTTTAAGTTTTCCATATTGCATACAGACACAGTTAGGCATTTATATATGTAGACATCACAATGAAGAACAAAAATACTCGATCCAAACTATTTTTTTTTTGTTTATGAATTTTTACGATAAGATAACTCCGTTCGCATTTATTATACTTAATATTTGGTTCGTTTCCATGATTATGCATCACTGAAAGTGGCGTTCATGCTTCAGGGTAAAGCAGATCATATATTTAATTCCAAAATTTCATTGATCAGTAATATGTTCGGCAAGAAAGCAATACCATAAGTAAATTTTTCAAATTTTAAAACTCACAATATTATAATTTATTGACGTCGGGCTTGGAAAGAAATTCAATCTTCTCAATGATCTAAAATAAAAAAAATATACATAATTATCTGTGAATGGCACTTACGGTTTAGCACTTTTCTCGCTAATTTGTGGATTTCCGAAAAAAAATTTTACGATTTTATTGACTTTTCTGATTTTATTTTAATAATTTGTTGTAAATTATATGGCAATGTTGTTGATAATGAAAAGATCTATAACTCCTTTATACAGACTTTTACATATAACCTCAAAATTTAAGTGAAAAATTCACATAACCCAGTTTTTGGTTTTTTATTTTATAAGCAAGTTTCTACAACTTCTAAATGCTTTTCTTTTTTCCTGCGTATGGCTTCGTATGAATACTTATAATTTCAGTAAATTATTTCACCAGTGTCATTCGTCCATTTTTTGTCAATATCTATACAATTATTTCGAAATTATTATTATTCATTTAGTATGCGCTTTATTTGTGGGTAATTTCATTTATCAATAAAAGTAGGGAAACCAAATTTCATTTTGGTATACTCTGATCAAATTTACCGCACTAACTGTATATTATATGCCACTGTGTGCAACCAAACATCAAAATAACAACAAATCAGCTGGGATTCATATGTTTAACTAATACTTATGTGTACCTGCATTGAAATATGGATATTTATATTCAAATGCAAATATAATTATTGTTAAAACAAACCACTTTAAGCTGCACAGAGTTAACTGTAAACCAGTATTGTGGATATATATTATTAACATCTATTAATATTACCAAATATAAAGATATGTGATATATAAATATTAAAAAAAAATTATTGAACCATTTTTTTTTTTGCATTACTTAGAAACTACTTCCATAAAATACTATATAATTACAAAATTTGTTAATTAAATTTCATGCTTCAATTTGCAACACATAATCAACCTGACTTTCGAAGCCATTTATTCCACTTTCTCCTAAAATCCACTCAAATTTCCATTCAATATGTAACTATGCTCCAAATACAGCGTTAAATACTCGCCAGCGCGCTTCACTTCACCAACGTGACGTCAACTTTTTCATTAACAACACTTTAATTCACTTAAATTTGACAAACAATGTCAAAAAGTTTTAAGCCAAGCGTGCATTAACAGGTTACGCCAGGGATTTTCACACATTAAAAACAAAACAAAATAAAATAACGCGCTTTAGCCACAACAAGTCGACTACAACGGCATAGAAACGCGCAAGCAGCAAGCAAAAATGCAACACCCACCCACTTTACTTATATTTAAATATTTTTATTGTGTATTTTCGACACTCTGGCATCGCGTGGTGCTCGATTCACGCTAAATTCAAGGTGCACCGGGCGTATGAGCAACTTCAATGGCAATAGAGGCGACAAGTGGTGGATTATGGAGGCACTCATAGTGTTGAGAATATTGTAAGGAGCCATATTAGCACTAGTTAGCTTGATGCTGCTTGACAATTGTGCTGCTATTTAAAAGAAACAAAAAGAAATACTTATGATAATTATTCTAAAAAAACAATGTTTTGGAAAATAAAGATGTATAGGTTCAAAATGAAAGTTTTACGCATTTAGTATGAGGCTAGAATATTAATATGATTCTTCAGCTTCATTCTGAACTGAATAAAATTTACTTTTAACTATTTACAATTGAATTCAAATTATTAAACCGACCACGACGGACCAATACTCATAACGAAAGTCACGAGGATCCTTCTTGAACGGTTGAAACGCTATTTTAATACCAAGACTTTCTAAGTACGTATAAAAATACTCGTTTATTTTGACAAAATCCTTTAAGCCTAACACAAACTTTTTCAGATAGCAAATATTGATTCCAGCTAATTCGACCGGTTCACCAAATGTATAAAAATCGAGTTGTACCCACATCAGTTTAGTGAAAGCTGAAGAATTGAGAAGATAGTGCTTAGAGATTGCAATCTAAAGTACTTAAAAACAAATATTCATCAATTTATTTAGCCAAACTATAATAATCCCTATTGAACAGTAACCAATTGGAACTGCTTCTATTGTTATATGCTGAAATCATCAGCTATATGTGGATATTTAGAAGAACAGCGAATAGAACCATAAACCTAGTTGGAGTAAAACTAAGATGTTTTAGATAAAAATCAATCACAACATTTCTTGATCTTAATATTGTTAGAGCGAGCAGTTCGAGAAGCAGTAGAAAAACGTGGGCGATAAAAAGTCGTATGTAGCAGCTATTTGGGTATTCGAAGAAAATCTTCAAAGCTTTTGTATACAGCCTGCTATTTTGGCTGGAAAAAAACTCTCAAAAGAATACGAGTACCTGTAAGTTCCTCCTTAAGAGAGCAGCATTCATCTACGATTTTTGTCTTGATATGAAAGAGGTTTTCTACTCCCATAACAACAATAACAATAATCTTTTCTACTACAAATCCGGCATTACAATTGCATTGTGTTGGCATTTGTGGATATCCAAAGAGCAATCTTGGCAGTACTTCACCGCACTTTGCTCTTGATTCGTGCTGATTATATACAGAACCAACTATTGTAGAAGCAACAAGCAAAAATCGTTTTCTTATAAGTTTTAGGTGGTGGCAACTAGTATTTTTTGTTTTTTGCGGAGACCCAGTCTTTTACATAGCACTTTCCATTGACGTCATGCAACCTCACAAGAAACCTTTCGATTCGCAAGCGCTACTGCCTTTAACATCGCCAATTTTATAATTTTCATCAATATTAATGACCTACATATTCGGTATAAGATTGTGAGAATAGCAAAAAATCATTATGTGTACTATAAAGGGGTTTGGGTAATTCGTTGACCAGTTTCATATATTTACTACATATTCCTATACAGTAAAAAACAAACAAAAAGTTTGAAAATTTTAGGTGTTTTGGAGATAGAGGTAGTACCTACCGATTCTATCCATTTTTGGCATTACTATGTCTTATTACCACAAAAAAATACTCTTTCAGTTTCATTAAGGTACCACTCATGAGATTACCAATGCCTAAATAAGGAGTTAAGTCAACCAGGAACTACACCTAGAGAAACCTTTTCTAATATTAGCATGCCAGTAAGTCAAAACTGGGTTGAATTGGGTCAATATTTTCCTTAGATCCCATAAACCTAATAGAAAGAAGAATCTTTAGCTGACCCATATAAGTTAGGCTAAGTTGGGTCGTGGGGTTGATTCAAGATCTATGAATCTAACTAGAACAGGAATTCGCCTCTTATATTACTCATAAACTCCAAAATGTTGATCACCACATCCTCATCGATCAAAAAATCGTTTTGTGCTTAGCACACTAAGGTAGTAAATATCAATTCCAGCAGTTCGTTATATTCGCCAAAACCGTGTCCACCGAAATATTTAAAACTCAGTCCTTATTTCTTACAGCTTTGGCAAAGAGCGGCTGGCGGAATAATTGGCCGCATTGCGTGCAAACCTATTGGGTAGTGTCCAGTGAAAACAACTATAATGTGGAGAGATTGATCTTAGTAAAGATGCAGTAGTTTGGATGACCTGACCAAGTACAGGTATTGGTCAGCGCCTGCTGTGCTCACTGATGGTTCAAAAGTCCAACAGAAGAACACAAGCAGACCCATTCGACTCCAATCGGATGGAAGTGAGGAAAGGACGCTATCACCAGCCAGTTCATCGGCTTTGCAGTTTCCAGCGATTCCGCGGGCTTCTTGCAGAAGACTTCACCAGCTACTCTCCCTGCCCACTTTCTCCAATGTCTTCGCGCCGCCTACACTCACATTTGTGTTAACTACGACGGAACCGACAGGAGAAGGTTCTGCGGTGCCGTGATCTTGGTTGGAAGGAACGCAATCGAACCAGTCGAGCATCTCAGTGTGCCTACCAGCTATATCTATAGGTGCCATTGTAGGGGTAGTTCTTCGTATAGCACAGATAATGATGAGACCCACTCTTTGAACACGCTCCAGCTACCTAGGTTTTTCCAAGCGTCCTCCACCTAACAACAATCTCATAGAACATTATTAGCTTAAATATGCTTTCATATAGTCATAAAGTGTCCCTGACGTTTTCTCTGGGTGTTACAAACTTGGGGTTCAACTTCATATAAACTGTTCAGGGTATATAAATAACTTGTTTTCGAAACAATTTATTTTAGTGCACATAATTCAATTGCAACATTTCAAGTCGCAAAGCATTTACTGCGGCGTCATGAATCAGAACCTCACTCTTAATAATGCAAATTTTTTCGCAAGAAATATGTTGATAAAGGGAATAAGTGGCAGCCAAAGTATACAATTTAGTATCAATTTCCCAACAAGCTACAACGACTAGCATTGTGAAAATGCGTTTGGATGCCGCAGAGCCAAAGCCCGGGAAGGCGGCATGCTACACTTGAAGAAACCCGAGCACAGAAACACGCAAACACTTTGATATTTGTTGATTGGGCTCACGAGAAACGCAAATTTCAAAAGAGAAACTCCCCTTCCCCCCTTACCTTTTGTCACGTTCATTCGGTGCACCAATCCTCACATTACTTTTTGCTCGCATTGCATTCGGCATTTTTTACTGCTTTGCGTGTACACACCACATTCGTAGCAGTACGCTTGCATGCGAATGTGTGTATTTATGCGTATGTGTGTGTGTTAATATTGACAGCGAAATCTTGTGGCACTTCACGTTTTGCCTCCAAATGGCAAGTGATTGTTGAGCAAATTTTTACATTTCTTGCATATTTCGACTTCGACTCCTTTCTTATTCTCCTATTTTGTTGTACTTTGGCTTTTTTGCATGCGCTGCTTGATTCTTTGCGCGCGCCAAGTAAATTTGGTATTTTAACAATATCGCAATAGTAAAATTGAGAATCGACAATTGAGGACTTCATTCAAATCAATTCGTTTGTGTAACGTATTATTGCGAATATCTTTTTCTTGGCATTTTACTCTTTTGTGTAAAGTTTTTTTTTGTGCTTTTGGAAATTACTTTCCTGCTTGCATATTTTTTTCGGCCGTCCGCTAGTTTGCTAGTCGCCATAGAGAAGTACTCATGTCTTTATGGAATGGAATGCTGTTGATATTACTGCTACTTATGTGTTATTATCAATATTATCAAGATATGTTGGACTTCTATATCCTTCGTGTTTTTATTTTTAAGTCAAAGCAAAATACTTGCATTTTTGTTTCCCTTCCTAAACAATTTTAAAGAAATATTTTATTCAACTGATTCCTTATATATTATACAGAGTTTTCCAATAAAATTTATGTATTGTGATATTTAAATTTTTTTGTGGCATATTTGCGACACTCTGGCCGTGCGTGGTGCTCGATTCATGCTAAAATCAAGATACACAGGGCGTATGAGCAACTTCAATGACAATAGCGGCATTCTGGACCGGATTAAAATTACTTTTAATTATTCACAATTGAATTCAAATCCTTAATCCGACTACGACGAACAAATACTCACTGCCTCTTGGACGGTTGAGACACCACTTTAATTCCAAGAACTTCTAAGTACGGATCAAGATACTCGTATATATTGACAAAATCCTTTAAACCTATCACAAACTTCTTCAAAAAGCTAATATTGATTTGAGTCAATTCGGCCGGTTCACCAAAAGTTTGAAAATCGAGATGTTTTGTCTGAAACCTGGTTTGTTATCGACCAGCTTGGAGAGGTCCTTCCCGATCTAGACGGAGCTTTTGGTATTGCTCAACGTCAGTTTAGACGCTGCTTTGTTGTTCTTCTGATGAGTAATTGCTATTCGAACTTCTTCATGGTCGGGTTATGGAACGTCCGCTCCATCAACATCGATTGGGGAATCGGGTTCACCGTCTCCTTTCACTGCAATTCAGCAGCCTGGAGAAGTGTTCCCTTCGTCGCCTCTGCGGGTTCTACAAGAGTATGCTCCGGTTTTGAAATCTTATGTTAGTCTATTGTATCGTTGCGAGATAGGGCAGTCTCACCATTGCTACGCGGCACTCCTCATCGTACCAACTATTCTCTTGCCTTCTCCGAAAATCAATAATTTCGTTTGCAGTTGTATGTAAGGTGCTTGAAATGCCGTTCCACAGTTCCCCTATAGCGAATTGCTGATAAGTGCTCCCTGTGTTTGGTGATGTACGTTTTTTGCTGCACAGAGGCGGGTGCGTATCTTCGCTGCAACAATATAGTGGTCCGAGTCAATGCTAGGTCTAAAACGCTGGAGACGTGTCTATCATCACGTAATCATGATCGATTTGGTTTGTGGCTTTTTGACTCAGAAACAGCCAGGTGGCTTGAAGAATTTTCCTATGCTGAAATCTAGTACTACAGATAATCATATTATATCAAGATAAACTAGCCATTCCTTAACTCATCATTTAAAAGTAGACGAGTTTAAAGATTAGCAGGCTTTAAATTCATATATCATGCCAATAGCATTAAACCAATTACTTGCAAACGTATTTTCACAAAAACCTATTCAAGCAAAATCAAATCCTCATAAATATATGGAAACCAACATTAGCAGCCGTTATACAACCGCATAATAGTGCAAATAAACAAATGTCAACGAGGAAATGAAATCAAAAATATATGCAACTCAAAGCTAACGGTCAAAATAGAACACACGGTCATCAACATTACTACGAATAAATGGACCTATGTATGGTTGAATGCGCTTTTATGCAAGTAACCCAGTAAGGTCTGGTATATTTCGAAAACTAACTTCTGCTAAAAGACTTTAATAGGGAAAATGTGTGCAACGAATAGTGCGTATGGAAAGAAAACAGGCATAATTAAAACTTCTTTAGGTGTAGCCAGTTCGAAGAATGCTTCCGCCATTCTTCGAGCGGAGGGGTTTCAAATTATAAGTGAGACTAGGACTGGGACAGGAATTTGAAAAGACTGGCTCATTTCTGAATGAATTACAGTTTAACTCACCCAGAATATGATGCAATCCAAAAAAAACAAAGAATCAAGTTATATTCATTCAAGCTACCAGCGCTTGACACGAATTTCAATAGTTTCTGCGGTTGCCTCTCTAGTTTAAACAAAGTGTACATTGTTTCCCTGATGCCTTGCTCTTGACATGACATCCTGCAGTCATCTTCATCTGTCAATCCCTTTCTGCAGTCGTATGCCGGCACCAGTCTGTAACTAGTGAGTATTCCGATCATGTTCCTACAGTCTTCTTAAACAATTTTGTATTTTTAATCTACCGGCTCCCTGTCATGCTCCTTTTCCATTCGTCGTAAAGACAGTGCATGGGTTTACCAGTGTTTGATTTAATATTGGATGACAGTCATACACCATTTTTGGCAATATCGGCCACTATCTCATTGCCTTCAAGGCCTGTGTGACATGGCACGCAGTAGAAGTCTCTTGATTCTGGCGACACTTTCCACTGCTACCCTGCTTCCCAAGGCTCTTTCAGCTGATATGCGAAAAAAGCTTACTCGTTACTAGATTGCTGCCTGGATGTCTACGTAGATTTTATCTGTGGAGTTACCTGCTAATACATTAGAGACCAGTTCCACGGCGTTCCAAATAGCAAATATTGAAATATACCGCAGTGACACGGCAGCTTAAAAGGCAGCCCTACACCTACCTCTGGACTGAATATATCCGCATCTACCGGAGTTGCTCCATTTGCGAGCCATCCATATAAATGTTTAATATGTTGCGCGCTACTAACCTACTTATGTATATGCCAACTATTTTTTTCTATGTTTACTCTGAACCTTCTTTCACAATTGAAAATTGGGATAGTCGGTGCTTGCCAAACCGCCATTACACACCTTGCTTATATAGTATGTAAAATCTCTTGCAACCAGTAGTCGCCCCGCCAATTTTGCTGCGCAGTTTTCAGCTTGAGATCTTTAGATGGTAGGTTTAGCATCAGTTCAAGAGCCGCCGTTGGAGTGGCTTTCAGAGCTCCCATTATTCCTTATGGCTTCTGGTAGGTAGATTTCGATACCCTTGTCACCACAATTCTGCGCCATAGAGCAGAATTAGTCTCACAACAACAGTGTAATACCAGTGCGTGAGAATGGAGAAAGTCCCCACTTTGTACCGATCACTTTCCTACATGCATATAACGCATTGCTGGTCTTTCTCATTCTTTCTTCCACATTCTGCTTCCACCGCAGTTCTCTGTCAAAGATTACCCAGAGGTACTCGTTGCGGTCCTTGAGAGAGTGTTTTGTACCATTTATCAAATGAAACCTCCATGGAAGGATTTTTTGTATTTTCGGTTTTTTTTCTTTTGAACACAAGCAGATCTGCTTTCTCCGAATTCAACCCCAGACCCGCTTGAGGGTGGTGGTCATAATACTGCTGAAAGTATGTAGATAGTTTTCCGTTGTTAAGATCCCAATATCGTCTGCATGTGCGACTATATTAAGCGCTTCTCCGTCTAAGTTTATTCACAGTTTATTCACCGGTAATGTTCATAGGACCGGAGATAGCACTCCACCCTGCAGATTTCCTTGGTTATTCAAACATAATGTATTAGTAAGAATATTAAAACACAGTTTCTTAGAATTTTAAATGATAAAGATGACGCCTCTGTTTGAAGCTTCTAATATGAGTTGATACTCTTTAGACCCCTATCGAAGCCTTAAAGTAACTTTTTTGGAACTTACGTAACCCCTAACCTGAGAAATTTTCAGCCATTCTTTTTGAAAATTTGAAGTTATTTTCTGCATTTTAGTTTTGCGCTCTTTATGAATCTCAAATCGGAATATTATCATTATTTCTTAAGGTCATTTAAAAAAATCGGAGCAAACCCTATAAGAGTAACAATCTAAGACCTCAGGAACACACTTAATGGCTTCAGTTTGTGGAATAAAAGTTTATTTCTGATGAAAAGATTCATCCACTTTCCATACATTTTTTCCTGGACCCTGCCTTTAAAGGCTATAACTCAAAACCCATTTGAGATATCGATTAAAATTTTTTATGTTTTTTTAAAAGGAATAAACTAACGTAATAAAGAAAAAAAGATTGAATTTTATAACACTATATACTTGTATATACTATATATATAAACGCGCTCATATTACACTCACCATAATTAATCAACCAATGAACTTTTAATTATGGACGACAACTCCCAGTAGGGAAGGCGAGTTTGTGTTGTAGCCGCGCACCCACGTGTCTACAAATGTACATTTTAAAATTTATTAATATTATTACTCAGCTTTTGACGCTTTTGAACTGTGTACCAGTGTAAATAAACATGTGTTTGCGCTTTTGCCAGCGCGAATTGTTGATAATATTGGTCACATGTGCACTTTGGCGTGTTTATTCGCGTTATACGAATATGCATTTATACAGTTATTTATGTTTTTATACACACACACATACATACATTTGTGTGCATTTGTAGGCGCATGTTGTCACGTGGTCATATTATTGCATCTGTGCAAATTTATTTAAGGCACATATTTTCATTAAACTCCATTACAGAAATTTATTTTGCAACTGTGATTTTTATATCAATTAAATTATGCCATTAAATTACAAGAAATTACATGGATGAAGTGGGAATATTGAAAATAAAAACTATAAAAGGACAATTTGCAGCTACATGTATTTAATATTGTCAACGGAAAAGAATGAGAAAAGGAAAGTGGGGATAAAAACAGATCAGACTCAATAGCTATGTATTTTTCACGTGACTATAGACTTTAAAAATATAGAAAAGGTCAAAAACGTTTAAATTTGTGTTAGTAAAAACACTCTAAATATATTTTTAGAAGCTTATTTTACAAAAATTTTATTAATATTATCCATACGGAAAAAATGTCTCGATGAGTTTCACATACATTACCATTATTTCTTTAAATAATCGATTATTTTTGCTTCAATCCAATCTAGAGTACTCATAGAATGTGTTAGTAAAATAATTTTCCGAAATTAAATGTAGATACTTAGTTGGAAAGGTATAGATTAGAGGAGTTAGAAAGTGTATAATAAAAATTTGAAAGATCTGTGTTTTTATGATTAAATTATAGTAATTTCCGAAAAAAACCTTAAAAAACGGCCGTCTCGCGGAATGACCCCTTAAGGAAATTTCAAGAACTATATTTATGGAACAATTTGTGTGAATTTATTTATCCAAGCATTTTCCTTAAGCAATGGACTGACCATATTAAAATACATATACAAGTATGTATAATAGATGATATGTATTAATAAATCTATGAAAATTCCAAACAGCCTTACTTAAAAAGTCGAATATTTCGAGAAGTATTACTGATAGCGATTTTGACCTCGGACTTTTTTGTAGCAAATAAAATTTCCTAGAAGTTTGTCATGTACATTTTTTCCATAGCTCTTGTCATTTACGAGATATATACAAAAAAATGCGAATTTCGTGGAAAAGTCAGGTTTAGAGCCCCGTACTACCTCGTCGGTGTGAGTTCCGATTTTGTCGCAATGGGCACTTTTGTAGAGTGTTCAATTTCGAGGAATATATGTCTAAAGTCAAATCGATGCTTTGAAATGCCTCTGAGCTGTAGAAATTTAAATATAAAAAATCACGATTGTCCAGTATTCTTTATGGAAAATTTTTACATGCCTTGGTCCAGTCCTTAATGTTAATATTAAGAGCTCAAATTTTCAGGGAATTTTTTTTAGGGTATTTCCAAGGAAATTTCATGATGGGATTGAAAAAAATGAATAGTTAAAAAAACACCCTAATTCATACATTATAGCAATTTTTTGTCTTAACATAATTTACTAAATTTACTAGTTTTGCCATAAATTACGTTATAAAGTTTACAATATATACAGTGGGAACAAAATCACAGGAAAAATTGTAGCAGGATATTTTATAAGACGTGGTGAAATAGTATAGTAAGACTATCCTCTATGTAAAACATTTGAGCTTTCAGCAAGATTCTATTTCAACTGCTGTGGCTCATACAGCGGGGTCAATACCAGCGCTTGTTTGAAAGCAAAATAAATAAATTGTGTAGGGCGTCTCAAAGAAATGACTACTAAGTTTCATACCGAGAAAGAAAAAAATCACTTGTAGGACTTTGCAAGTTCGGGAAGTGTAAAGATTTGAATCTTTTTAAAAATATTAAAATATCATTAGTTTTTTGGAAATGTCGAAAGAACATAAGAACTATCTTGTCGTAGTGGAGAGAAAGCAGACAGCCTACTACGCATTGTTGCGATCGACCACAACACGAGCGGATTGGGATAAATGCTGAGATAGGCCGAGATGCATATGAAGAGCTTAAGAAGCTGGCCGACAAGGGGAATGCTCGAAAGTTCTACGAAAAGATGCGGCGGCTAAGTTTAAAGACCGGAGCATGCTCTTTTAGGACCCAAAGAGAGAATCTAGTAGCTGATTTAAATACGGGAACGAAGAATTGACAAGGTGGATGCATCAATTTTTTTGCAAGTTATGGTCAGATAAAAGCATGCCCGACGACTGGAACCTTAGTGTGCTCTATCCAAACCACAAAAAGGGGGACCCATTTCCTTAGGGTAAGCCTGCTTAAGATCGCATATAAGGTCTTATCGAGCATATTGTGCGAAAGGCTGAAGCTCACCGTCAAAAAACTGATTTTACCTTATTAGTGTGGCTTGAGACCTGGAAAATATACTATTGACCCGATTTTCGACTTAAGCCGAATCTTGTAAAAAACTCGTGAAAAGAAAGATCGACACACGTCACTGTTGACAGTCATAGCTTTGAAGTCGTAGATAATTTCGTCTATCTTGGAACATCAATGACATCATTTGATGAGTCAGCCTTAAGAGTGTTCGAGAGAAAAATTTTACAGGAGATTTGTGGTCCTTTGAAAGAAAGAAAATATAACTGAGGACTTGTTGTTATTCTGCTATGACCGCGTAAGCGGTGTATATGACAATAAAGAAGTAGAAGAAACCCCTTCGAACTCTGCGAACGATAATGATCAGATAAAGATTTTTAAGCAGAAATCGTGAAAATGTAACCAAGACAATCAAATTTTAATGCCAAGGTGTCAGAGACAGAGCCTTTCTTTTAATATTTCCTTTAATCCAAAAAATCTTACAAACATATCAAGACTTGTAGATTCTAGAGTTCCGCCCGTCCACCTCTCTTAGAATACAAGCAAAAGTCGGCTGTCGAAAAGACGGAATGTTGATAAGAAAATTGTTTGCCAGCCGTTCTCGGACTATTGGCAAACGAATTCGTGCCGAAGTCATCGCTATGCCGCCCAATGCTCGAAGAAATAATGGAAGGCCCGACAAAATAACTCTTATTACTGTGGGAATACTTGATTGAAGTTTTACGCAAGAAATACATTATTAAAAACCAAAGTGAATAAAACTTTTGTAATTTTAAAGGCGTGTATTTTTCTCAAATTTTTTTCAATCGTTGTAAATCGACAAATACCTAGTGAATCCTCTATTCAAGTGTTTATTCAAAGAACTATTTTCCTTTTCTGACTCCTCCTGCTTTAATTTGAAAAGACAACTTCACTCCGTTACTTAAAGAAACACTTGGCGTGGAGTGCCTGAAGCGTTTTACTGCTGCTTGCAATTCCCTCTAGCAGACACCTATACATTCAAGTCTAACGAAGCTATCTCTAAATCCAATAGCCAAAGGTCAATTGCATTGTCTAATTAACTGGAACTTCAAGTGATACACCCACATATTATATATCACACAATATGCCCATGTGTGTGTAGTGGCCTGGTGTCAAATTCCCCGCATTGAATAATTAATATCTGCGTGTGTTCTATTGTTACTCTCAGCCTTAAAAGGATATCTCCTTTAACTTTCTATACAACAAACGCTACAAATTACGGACTAAAGCCGAGCTGAACAAAGGCTTCGAGCACTTCATTAGCATATCAAATTAGCACTCGATTCGGTGTTTTCTAATTAAACTCAAAGGAGATGATAATAAGCTAGTTTCGCGGTATTTGGTATTATTTAGGAATATTAATACATGTGTTAGTTACCGCTCGGGGAGTAAACTTAAACAGATACATTAGTTACATATAACACATTTCATTTTAAGATTCCATGAATATTATATTCTATACAGGTATTGTTTATAAAGAATGTTTTTATAAATCCAGGTTGCTTTGATAAGCTATCACGCAAAAGATTTCGCTAGAACAATGCTCATAAATCTTTTTCAGAGCTCACGTTGTATGATATTGAGTGATTCGGAACATTTTATATAGCGTAATGAGTTGATAGGTGAGCAGAACTGCATTATTTAGATTAAAATTAAGTATTCTTCTTCGTTACTGGCGTAGGCACCGCTCATTTAACAAGAGAGCACCAGTCGTTTCTTCTCTTCGCTATTTTGGCTTCAAGATACCAAGTGTAGTCAAGTCGTGCTCCACCTGATCTCTCCAACGGAATGGAGGTCGAAAATCTTCAAAGCTGGTGTATTCTCTTTCATCCGGACAACATGACGCAGCCGCTGTCTCTTGATTCGCTGAACTATGCCAATGTCTCCGTATATTTCGTACAGTTCGCCGTTCCATCGACTGTGGTACTCGCCGTTGCCAATACGCAAAAAACCATAAGTCTTCTGGAAAATCTTCACTCATCAGATGATTTCATTGTCCATGCCTTCGTACCATATAGCACAACGAGAACGATAAGGGACTTGTAGCGCTTGGCCTTTGTTCGTCGAGAGAGGTCTTTACTTTTCCATTCCCTACTCAGTTTAATGTTTGAATGAAAACAAAATCAGCGTTGAGCTCACAAGAAAATTATTATAAATGCTTATCTTTTTTATTTTTCTTACTTTTGTGATATTCTTTTTTGTGATTGAATTAATTTCGCGTAGATATCGTCTAACCGAGCTTCGTATTAGAGCCTTGGGACTCTGGGACAGTGAAATCGGAATTGTTACTCACACTCCATAGAATACATATACATAGCTTCAATTGGAAGCAAAAAATTAAAAAAAAAATTCTAGCTTCCCACTTTAGTTTTTAAAGTATGCATTAAGGAATTCGCTTCAAAACTCAAACTTACTGATTATGGCGGTACCACTCACCTTAGACTTACATAACTTGTATTAGTAATTTAATGATGTCGCAGTACGAATTCGTACATAGCATACATGTATATTATATTAGCTGTTAAGTAGATAAATTTTATTCGATGCTACTGATTTCATATTTTCCTTTTTAATAATACTGTTGCCGAGCAAATTCAGAATGTTGATACTTGACAGAAAACGTTTCTGGAACTATTTTCAGAAACTTAAGGGTTCTCGACGAAATTGAACAGAACCACCTACCGGGAAACCTGTGATGGTGGTTAGTGTTTTCGAAAGTGAATATCTTAGATTTATCAAAAATTTTTACCAAAACCTCAATAAAACTATTTCAGACGATATTATTTAGAAGTCCAAAAGTCATTTTTTCGTATGGTTGTGGCGTTGAGGAATATTTTGCTGGTTAATACTATCTTAAATCCAGAATCCAAATAAATGTCATTATTTAATACAATAGATGAGTAAAATGCGAAAATTAAGTCAACATTGTAATATTTGACAAAATCGAGGTTTCCTAAAAAAGTCGTTTATTTTTGAAAAAATTTACCTTTCAGAGGGGCTTAAAAATTATGAATGACTATTAAAAATCTTCTTTCTGCGCAATATATCAAAGAATGGCGTGTAAAAATTTCAAGTCGATTGGTTCAGTCATTTTGAAGGACTTTCCAAGCGAATCCGAAAACACTCATATCTCCGAAACCTTTTTTTAGAACATATTTTCAAATATACGTACGTGATTGTATACATTCAAAAATAGGCATAGCTCCTTAAAGCAAATAAACAAGTAACAAGTCAACTGAAAAGTCCCCGGCCCACCATAGTAAAACACATTTTGTTGACAAAATCGTTTTATTCAACAAAGTTCCCTAGAAGGATGATAGCAAACCTCTAAGCTTTCGATTCCAATTTTTGTATCACGATTTGTGCGTTTATTCACAATAGGTCTCAGTTTCGCTGATCGACTTTTCATTCAACCGAAAATTTCTTTCCAGCGAGTATTCCTTTGAGATCTGGGAACAGGAAATAGTCGCTATAGGCCAGATCTGGTGATTAAGGTGGATGCGAAAACCACTTCAACCCCAATTCATGGATTTCTACCACCATTTTCTTTTTCAATTGATCCAAAATACTATCTTCACTTATGTATATAGTTTACAATGAAGGCAGCTGTAGTATCAAATTGGAACTAGTTGTTATACATGTATTTCAGAATTAGCCCCCTTTGGCGAATTTTGGTTTATTTCTTCGGTCTTCTGACTGAAAACGGGTTCTACGTAGCAGCAATTTCAGTTTGAGAAACAAGAAAAAATCACACGGAGCCAAGTCTATTGAATACGATGATTGATGGTATTAACATTCATTGCGTGTTTGGCTTTAAATCCGGTCACAATCTTGGCTCGATGCGCTAGTGCATTGTCATCGTATAAAATCCTTGAATTTTTCTTCCACGGATGTTCTTACGTAAACGCCTCAGAACGGGCAAATAGAACAACTTACTGACTGTGTATCCATCCGGAACAAATTTATGATGCCTCAAAGCATAAATATCGAGAAAGTCGATGATCTTTGATTTGGCGTGTTTTTTTTTGTTTCCGCTTGATTTTCCCCTCCATTCCGATGATTGTTGACTTTTTGCATATTAAACCGATGTCTCATCGGCAGTTATAATGCTCTTCATGAATGTGAGATGGGAATTCGCACAATCAAGCATGTCCAATGAGACCTGTTTTCAGTATTTATTGAAAAAAATTCAGCTCTATCAGGACGAGCCGAGCAAGAACGCGTTTTAAACCCAAAATATCCACTAAAATCATTCGAACGGACTCGTGAGAGATGTCGAGCTCTTTTGCCATCTATCTAACACTTCTCTGATGATTTTCAAGCACCATATCGTTCACTTAATATTTCCATCAGTTGAAGAAGTCGATGGTCGTTCAGAACGAGGCATGTAGTCAACGATCTCTCGACCGTCTTTAAAGGCTTTGTACTACTCGTAGGCTTGTGTTTTGGATAAAACTGAATCACCGTAGGCCTTCCCTTTTTCAACATTCGCAATGATTCCGCACACGAAATTTGTTTAGAAATACAGAATTAGAGACAAATTCTTTGTTCGATTTTTTTATCCATTGTAAAAATCGCAACACACTACTGAGGTGTACCGGTTTTTGCAATTGCTGTAAACAAACTAGTTGACAGATCGCGCTAATATTTGGCATAAATAGTATATAAGGACAGTTCTACCAACTTAGCAAAATACGCATCATAAACCCGGTGAATTTAATTACAATTTCCGGATACTTTTGCACAATGTATGACTGATTATTTAGACCATAGAGCTATTAGCTATACCATTGCTTTCCTCTTCTATTGATGTATTACGTTGAAGAAAAAATAGCGAAAATAGCAACATTTTAGAGGAATATTTATTTTATATGTAGAAGTCACGAATTTCTTATTAATGTTGAATGAATAAAAAGACGTAAATAAATAAATCGTTTCGTAGCATACTTTTAGGCGCATATAAAGACAATTGGGATCAATCTATAGCTCCTTTGCCTAATGTAGAACACCTTCTACATAAACTATTTGCGAATTGTTCAGATTTCTAAACAGATATTGTAATTATTTCGAAAAAAATATAGACTTATGCAATATTTTATCTAACTTAATCGAGAAAGTGTCATATATGTATGTATGTATTTAATAATTCCAAAATGTTACATTTAAATTTTAGTTATCAAAAAGCCCAAAGCACCAGACGAGTAACACAATTTATTAGAAAACTAACATATAAATATATGTTTTACGCATTATGCACACATACATAAGGATACCAAAAAGTAAAATATATGTACACAGTGCCTCCAGCAAATTATATTATCTCAATACCAGTTTTTTGACATCTCTGTTTTCAATTTTTTCTACGCATTATTTAATGATTGTTTGAAAAAAATGTTATTCACACGTGTTTAATAGATTGTGGTCAGTTTAATGTTCCAAACTGTTACAATAAAAATAAATATAATGAATGAATAATTTGTAAACCACAAAATTTTTTGTTTTTGTTAACGAAAACTATCAATTTTGCAGCTAAATTGCCACTTTGCTTGATGCAAATATTATTTTCTAAATAAATTTGCACAGATAGAGCAGTTCGCAGGCGATTAAGCACGAGCAAATAAATTATGTAATATTTAGCTAATGATCTTGTTCCACACTTTTTGCTTCGTTTTTGGTTGACGCAACAGCAATTAATTGGAAAGTGTTGTAGTGTGAATATTTGCAGTCAAGTGATGACTATTTTTTTAATATTTCGCAAAATACAAATTAAGACCACTAAAGCATTTTGAAGTGGAAAGGGAATTATATTTATTAAATTTTGGAAACCAAAGTGGTTTTCAATATTAATTTTAATGCAAGTTGTGGTTTTGAGCGATTTTTGTAAACTAATTAGTGGAGCTGAACTCAGGTAGAATGTATATCAAGTGATTTCTTAATTACAAATATGGAAATAAAATACGAGTTTGTAAAGGTATTAGAACCATATGGTTAGGTTAGGCTAATCTACAAGTAGTAGGCCAATAAGCCACGCATAGACCAGTTTGGTCTTTTGCGATATCAGATGGAGTTCAGTTGCCAAGTCCAAAAGGAGCAGTGCTTGATGCGAATTTTAACAGAATCTGCAGCCTCACTATCGATACCTCCTCCAGTGTATTATAACGTCGGGACTGCAGATGCTTACAGCGTAGTCTTGCCAATACGGGACAAGTTGACAAGAGATATGCTTCATTGTTTCCCCGGCGCCCTGCTCTAGGCATTTCCAGCAGTCTTCTCGATCTGTCAGCCACATATTGCGGGCGTGTGCCACCACCAGACTGTGATTAGTGAGTATTCCATTCATATTCCTACAGTCTTCTCTATCAATTGTGTATTTTCAATTTACCGCTTTGTACATGAATTTTGCAGTTTTGCACCCTGCTAACTCGTTCCATCGGGCCATAATATAAATAACTAATTATAAATTTTATGGTTTCCTGCGTTGAAATCTTCAGAAATAGAAAATATTTTGAGTTCCCTAACTCACCTGCGCAATTTCAGCGATCGGTAAAGGTGTCATGCAGTTGACTGGCCCCCAGCTGTGCGAACTACGTTAAATCAGGCCATATTCGCAAAGCTTGAAGACATGTAAGGGAAGCGTTCATCCAATAGACCGGCAAGAGCTCTCATGCGAAAGCCAATGATTTCAGGCCCATTGATGGACCTGTATATCAGGAGCGACATACCGAGAGCCAATTACTGGGGACTCAGCATGCATACAGCAAACGGAGGTCCGTAGGCACTGCTTTGCTAGCAGTTTTGTCTTGGCTGGAGGAAGCTCTTCTCGATTTTAAGAGAACATTCAACAATGTTCGGCCGGAAGGGGTCATTGGTGCTATGGATGGATTTGAGGTTGAAACGAACCTAAATTATCCCATACACTGGCTTCGGTGTGACAAAACTATCGTGGCGGAGTGGGACATTGCGCATGCACTATAAAAAATCAGTAAAATAAAAGCATCCCGCAAGGTGGGATTCTTTCTTCTTTACTGTGAATCTTAGGAACAAATGAACTATTGAAAGAACTCCAAAGACGCGGCTGTCAGGTGATAGCCTAAGTGGATGATGTTGTTCTCATGGTCAAAGAAAAAATCTTGATAACCGTCTGTGAGTTAATACAATATCTCAATGTGGTACTAGCTGGGCGGAAAGAAGCGGCTTTGCTATCAACCCAAATAAAACTTAACTGGTTTTATTTACGAGGAGATCTAAAATTCCAAAGGCACCACTTCCTCAAAGGAGGGCTCTCGACTTCAGCTTGGGACTTATCCTTAATGGAAGTCTCTCTTGGAAGCCTGTATAGAGAAGAGGGTGAGGATGACACTGGTTACCATATATTGCTGTAAAAGAGCGATGGGAAGCGGTGGTGTCTCTCACCAAAAGTTGTGCTTTGATTTTACGAAACCGTAGTTAAGCCAATACTGTTCTATGATGTATTTGTCTGGTGAAGTGGAGCATCAGTGGTGCACTACATAAACCATCAGCGATGGCACTTAACGCCATTCTCCATACAGCACCCGTGGACATTGACGGCAGATGGATTGCCGCAATGACAGACGTCTTAACTGGACACTGTCCCATTGGCACTCAGGCGGTGATGCTAAAGATTACGGAGGACACAACTTACCAAAGTTGCAGTGAGGAAGATAGGTGGATATATCCAGACATTTTCTCCTCTGCTGTCCAGCATTCGCCAGACAATGCCTGAAGCATCTCAGTTACCATACTTTTTATTAACCCTTTTATTTTTTTGAACTCAATAGATTTGTGTCAGGCTCTCGATGTTTAGTCGATATTCGACGGACTCTTTGATCCGTACCTAAGAGCTTTAGCAATCACAACGGACAAACGTCCATAGCTGCCGATGTGGAACTAATCATGTGCTCATAAGTAGTCATCACCTAACCTAATTTACGAGCCTTAAAATAGATTTTTTTCAGTTTTGGGAATGCAAACATGCCTTTTGTTTTTTGGGAGTTTCGCCCTTTCTCTAAAATTGCGGAAGCGACATTATTTGTGGAGAATACCGTAATAAAGCAAAAATAAGTTCTAAAGTGAAAAAGGAAAACCTGAAAATTAAATTTTTGGCAGACATTTTTACAAAAAAATTAAAATTTTACGACATTTTTTTTTTTTTCAAATAGTAGTTGTAATCGAAAAAAAATCCTTCATGCAAGTCTTTAAGAATTGTATCTTAACGTCCTGTGCAAAATTTCATGAAGATCAGCTGAGTAGTTCTCGAGAAATCTTGCCAACCGACTTCAAAAACACAGTTTCGAGAAAAACGCCTTGAGGATGGTGCACTTAGCCCAGCTAGCCTCAAGCGCACAAGTTCTCAAGGCTTTGTCTCCGAAACTATTACTCGTATGAACTTGATTTATGACATTGTCCTAGAGATGTTGAAAAATTTTTTAAAACAATGAAAAAATGCGATTTTTGAAACCCCTAAACCCATCTAACCCATTATGATATATGGTATATACTCGTATATGTATATTGTGTGGCCTTCGATGTTTCCTTTTAGGTGTAACATATCCTTTCCTGGGAATAAAGATTTGATAAAACTCAAATATAATAATAACAATAAATTAAAAAATAGTAATAATAATAAAGTGAAGTAAAATAAAACAAATTAAATTATTCGGAAAATATTCTATACATAATAATGTTTTATATTATGGAAATATTCTATTTATTCCGCTTAAAGGTTATCTCTATTCCGCCACTGCACTAATAAAGAAAAGAATAAAGATATATGTATATGTATATGTACATATATATTTGTGTTTATTTAGTTAAAATTGCACATAAACTGCACTTAAATTTGGCATACCCGCTATAAAAGCTCATGAAAACAAAAATGTTCACCGCAATAAACAAAACAACTTTTACATTCTCTCACTCTCCGTCTGAATCTCACACATATGTGCAAATTTTTCTTGTGCGTAAAGCTCAAGAGTTCAATTTTATCATTACATATATAAAAACTTGTTTGTAGCACCGCATATTAGATTAAGCACCTACCGTTATATTCATTTATTTGTGCACAACAACTCATCTGCTTACATATTGAGTTTATTGACTGCGATCTCCCATTCGCTCATGCGCTCTCACTTTAGCTCTGCTAACTCGTACAAGGTTCACACTCAGCAAAGTCTCTTTATCTTGCAGTGCTACATACTCTGATAAGACTCAGCCAGCGATAAGTTATTTAAAGGGCCCAGTAGGAATTAAAGGCGAT